>NW_026973727.1:327500-352500 GCF_035594125.1 Scylla paramamosain
GAGAGAGAGAGAGAGAGAGGGGGATAGTACTGAATGGAGAATTGATAGACTGGTAGTAGAAATGACTATTCTTTCCCTACCTTCTTCTTTCTCTTCTTATTTTCTCTTTCTTTGACTTTTTTTCTATCTCTCCTCTTCTTTCTGTCTTTCCCTCTATATCCTCTTCTTTTTCTTTTTCTGTGACCTATTTTTTTGTATTTTTCCTCTTTTTTCCCTCTCTTCTATTCCTTTCCCGTGATTTTTTTTCAGCCTCTGCTCTTCTTTCTCTCTCTTTTTCTCTCTTTCCTCATTTTTTTTTGTGTAGGTCTCCTCTTCTTTCCGTCTTTCTCTCGGCTTCTTATTCCATGATTCTGGACTTTTCTCTCCCTCTCCTCCTCAATGTCTAACTTCATTTTCCTCATCATCATATTTTCTGGAGTAGTATCTTGCGCGCCTCCTTCTGCTCCTTAGCCTCAGAATAAGTAAAGTTCTGACGAAGTACCACCTGCTGCCGTCAAAAAAAGTATTTCTGTTGTCTAAACTTTGCTTGGTTTCATTTTCTCTCCCCCTGAGCTACTAACCCACTGAATGGCTCCAATTTGACCTCTTGACTGTTAATGACACACGTTTCACTTCACTTGGGTTACCTTAGATAAATAACACACAGAGCCGAAATAGAACAGCAGGCCCCGGGAGGTTCCAAGCACCTCATTGTTTACGTCTTTTGAAATTATTCTCTCAGATTGCTACACATTTCCATTCGTTCGTGGCGGTGACAAGTAGATCAAAGGGTCTAGTGTAAGCTCAGTGTGTGATTTCAAAGCGCGAAGTGACATCAGCAGGAGTGATCGAGTCTCAAGTGTTTTAGTTGCCCAGTCAGAATCGTAAAGGGCAGTGTGTGTTTCTGAACATGTGGTGCTGAGATCAATTTTAGGTGGGTACTGAAAAATGCTGCGTATATTGTAAGGCGGTACAGTGTAAACGCTCCTTGCAAGGCACACCAAACTATCGGGAGTGTACTTTTATATTTGATGAAGTTAGCCTTATTTTCAACTGTTAATACAACTGTAGTTAATATAACCAGATATTAGAATTAACAGGCGCGCGAGTGTCCAGACTAGACGCAAGGGATGCTGGGGTCGCAAAAAAAGGTTAAGAAATGTTAGTCTATGGAGAGATGAAGTAGTAAGTGTCACATTGTCATTGGCAGTAAAGTGTTAACAAAGCTACAAGAAAAGAAAATCTGAACTTCGTTACACTACAAATGAGAATAAAGAATACTTGTAGCCATCCTGTCCTCGCCTGATATATAACACAAGCACAGGGAAGGAGGGACAGAAACACCTAAACAGAGAAGAGGAATAAAAATGTTAAAAGAAGAAGAAAGAAAAGAAAAAAGAAGGAAAAAATGAGGATAAAAGAAGAAAAAAAACAGTTGTTGGTACATAGATAACAAAAGAAAGTTTATACAAAAGAGGATTATCAATTATGTTACTGGAGAAAGAAAAATAAAGGAAAAAGAAGCTTAAAAAGGAAAATAAACAAAGTAGATGCATAAATAAAGAAAGGAAGTTATTACACAAAACAGAATTACAAATTATGTTGTTAGACAATGAGAAAATAAACAAAAATAAATAAAAATGTAGAAAAATGAGTTAGCATGAGAGAGAGAGAGAGAGAGAGAAAAAAAAAAGGTTGATGCATAGACATAAGAAAGGAAAGTTATTACATAAAGGAGGATGATTGATTTTTGTTCCTGTCTACACTACAGAGTCAGGAATGATTGTTCTGTCCCCACCGACAAGTTAATGTACACAGGAAGGACTGGTAAATATTAAAGGCAAACAGATAAACATGATGACTAGATAATAATGATGCAAAACAAAGAGATTACTTTTCAACAACAATCTGAGGAATTAATGTCCACAGGCAGAGCAGGTAAATGTCAAAGGTAAACAGATAAACACCAAAACAAAATAATAACACAAAAATAAGATGATTACTATTTCAGCAAAATTACAAAATGAAAACAAGTTATGATCACTTTCTCGTCTAAACAATTAGTACACACAGGTACGGCACGATACATCAAAGGTAAATATTTACACACAACAAATAAATAATAATAATAATAATAATAATAACAATAATGATAATAAAAATAATAATAAAAATAATAATAATAATAATAATAAAAATAATAATAAAAATAATAATAATAATAATAATAATAATAATAATAATAATAATAATAATAATAATTAGAAGAAGAAGAAGAAGAAGAAGAAGAAGAAGAAGAAGAAGAAGAAGAAGAAGAAGAAGAAGAAGAAGAAGAAGAAGAAGAAGAAGAAGAAGAAGAAGAAGAAGAAGAAGAAGAAGAAGAAGAAGAAGAAGAAGAAGAAGAAGAAGAAGAAGAAGAAGAAGAAGAAGAAGAAGAAGAAGAAGAAGAAGAAGAAGAAGAAGAAGAAGAAGAAGAAGAAGAAGAAGAAGAAGAAGAAGAAGAAGAAGAAGAAGAAGAAGAAGAAGAAGAAGAAGAAGAAGAAGAAGAAGAAGAAGAAGAACAACAACAACAACAACAACAACAACAACAACAACAACAACAACAACAACAACAACAACAACAACAACAACAACAACAACAACAACAACAACAACAACAACAACAACAACAACAACAACAACAACAAGGTGATTACTTTCCTAGCAACACTACCAAGAGCGAGAGAAACAAGAAGAATCAGTCTCACCTGTCCAATTAACATGCAAAGGTAAATGAGAGATAAACACTAAGGGTAGATACAACACCTGAACTAAATAATATTACAAGAACAAGGTAATTAATAATTTCCATCGCCACAAAAGGAGAACCAAGACTAATAACTTTCTCACCTAAGGAGTGAACACACACAGGTAAGGCAGGTGAGATGAAAGGTAAACACACAAATAACTCAGTAACAATCACACAGAAGGAACATTACTTATTGAATTACAAAACCCAGACAGTAAAGAGTAATATCTTTGTTCTCACCTGTGCTATTAATAAACACAGGTAGAAGAGAAGAGGACAGGTTCAATGAAAGGTAAATACATAAAGAAAAGAAAAAATGTTATAGGAAAGAGGATTATTGTCTTTTGGAAATGCACAACAAGGAGAGCAAGGAATAATAATCACTTTCTCACCTCAAATATTAATAGCCACAGGTAAGACAGATGGAATTAAAGGTAATTATATAAACAAAAAAGCAGGAAATATTACAAGAATAGAGGATTATTATTTCCTAACAATTCAATAAAAAGTAATGGATAATAACTCTCCTCTCACCTTAGCTATTAATAAACACAGATGAAGGACAACATGACAGGTGGAACTAAAGGTATGGTTACTTAAAAAATAAAAAAAAAAAGAGGACAAAAATGTTACGCGAAAGAAGATTGCTGTCTTTTTAATCTACATGGAAAAAGAGAACAAGGAATAATCACCTTGTCACTTGAAATATTAATAGCCACAGGTAAGACAGGCAGGATTAAAGGTAAATACAAAAAAAAAAAAAAAATACCAAAAATATTATACGAAAAGAGTATTATTATTTTAACTACTCATAAAAAATAAGGTAAAAAAATAACTTTGTTCTCACTAACAACACTCACAGGTAGGACAGGTAAAGTAACTCCCAAAACTATCTAATAAAAGGTTTACAGTCTGACACAATGGACGATACTATTTGGCACGTTTGGTGATTACGGTGACAACAGTTATTGTTATCATCAATACCATTACTGGTGAAAGCTTTGCATGACAGCGAGGGATGGTCCTGCTTGTCTCCGAAGCTTCCGACGAGAGAGCAGACAAAGCCAATTAGATATTACCATTACGTAATGAAGGTGAGGCCTATGAATAATTATGGAGATATCTTATTAAGTAAAGTGGACAGAAATGAAGGCTGATGCTATGACTCCTTTTATTTATTTATTTATTTTTATTTTTTTTCGCGGGAATGGAAAAAAAAAATAAAAAAAGTTGCTTCATTTATTGTATTGCCGCACTCCTACGTGAGTTGATTGAATTAATATTGCTTTTGAAAAATAATAAGTAATCATAATAGAATACTGTGAGACCCTCGGATATACGACAGGAAAACAATGAGGGACAAGATTACTGCCATTCATCTCCTTCTCTTGTGCGTATCGTTCCTTCTGCACTCAGGTATATACTCTCTCTCTCTCTCTCTCTCTCTCTCTCTCTCTCTCTCTCTCTCTCTCTCTCTCTCTCTCTCTCTCTTACACAATCCCTGTGGCCACGTCCGTAATCACACCTTCCCTTTCGTGCAAAATACTTCCCCCGCCTCGCCAGGCTTGAATGAAGGCGCGCGCACACACACACACACACACACACACACACACACACACACACACACACACACACACACACACACACACACACACACACACACACACACACACACACACACACACACACACACACACACACACACACACACACACATTTAATACACTGCAGCCTATCACGTCACTGCTTCTCCCTTATTTCCCTCCCTACCTCGACTGTCCCATCCACATCCTTATCATCGTCTATCACTGCTACTACTACGACTACCTCTACTACTACTACTACTACTACTACTACTACTACTACTACTACTACTACTACTACTACTAAAAGTGCTGCTGCTACTACTACTACTATTACTGCTTTACCTATATAGAAGATATGTTTGCAGAAAAAATGGATGAGAAATAGCACAGAGTAAAAATTGCATGCTGTTGCCTTGACACTAGCGAGCCTTCCCTCTCCCCTCTCCTCAGGGACACACACACACACACACACACACACACACACACACACACACACACACACACACACACACACACACACACCACCCTTCCACCATGCTCATCGCTACACCCTCAGCACCTCAGCCGTCACACCTACACGTTCATCCTATTACTACTACTACTACTACTACTACTACTACTACTACTACTACTACTACTAGCACTACTACTGCACACTTTCCTCAGACCTCAGCCAGCCCTTCCCCTCTGTGAGCCAGACACAAGTGGTGCAGTGTGCGTGATGGGGCCTCGCAACTTTACAACAATTCCTCTCGTGGTGACCTTGAGCGAGAAGGGTTTCGAGGGTGTAGGTAATGATGAGAGAGAGAGAGAGAGAGAGAGAGAGAGAGAGAGAGAGAGAGAGAGAGAGAGAGAGAGAGAGAGAGAGAGAGAGAGAGAGAGAGAGAGAGAGAGAGAGAGAGAGAGAGAGAATAAACAAAACAGACAAGGAAGATTTAACAGGATTACAGCCAGTGACCGGGATACACACGCATCAGCAGCACAAGAAGGTGTTGCTCTAATAAGGCGATTATTTCCTGTGGGTTGTTATGCAGAATTACCATCAGTGCAGGAAGGGTCCTAGGAAAGTCTGAGGGGAAGGGAGAAAGAAAGGTTACATTATCACGAAGAAAAAAGATGTTTCTCTTATTTTGTTGTGGTTCCAGGAGGGGGTGAGAACAAAGAAAGACACAAAGTCTGAGAAAACTACGCCTGATGAGAGAGTAAGGCGCCATGACGGTCGGAGACGCCAAATAATCGCAAGGCAAGGCTGCCACAAACACGTCAGTGACACGTCAGCCTGTCGTCCACCACGCCCTCACTGAGGCTAACGAGCCACTCAGGAGCTGCTGCAGGAGACGGACAGGCACCGGTGTGTTATATACCTGGGATTGGGGCGACTGTAATGACGTGAGGCGAGGCGAGAACAGGGCGCTAATACCCGTCTTCCCGCCCGCCTCCCTTCCTTCCTGTGTGCATGACTGACTGACTCACTGAGCGCAAGGGCATGCCAACACTTGCACGGCTACACGAACCAAGTCACTAAGTCAGGAGGTCACCAACTTGATAATGAGTCACGGTGGTGAAGGGGAAGCACCCCCGCCTCTTCCGTCCCCCCTCCTCCCTGCCCCCTTATTCCTGCCCCCTCCTTCCTCCTGGACACAGTGACTCACACATAACACACGGCCGGAGTTGTGAGGTATGATTCAAAGCCTTGCCATGCCGCTGTGCTGTTAGAGTTAGGCTGAGTTATGGTGGCACAGCCGGCGCGCCATGCTGGAAAAAAATATGACCCGAGGGCGACCAGAGGTGGAAAAACGTGGGAGAGAGGGAGGGAGGGAGGAATGAAAGGACGCACATTCATAATGGTGTCTTTTTTCAGACCCTCAATTCGATCTTACTCGTTCTTGCATTGCGCCTGACCAAGGTTCTATTTAAAACCTGTGGTCCGTAAAATCACCTACATGTGTGCCTGTGTGTGTGTGTGTGTGTGTGTGTGTGTGTGTGTGTGTGTGTGTGTGTGTGTGTGTGTGTGTGTGTGTGTGTGTGTGTGTGTGTGTTGTATTTAGAGACGATGCCTTCCCTTCCCTTCCTTCTCTATAGAGGATGCAAGACTGTACCTGTGTTTGTGTTCGCGAAGTTCACGTATGTGAACATATATGTGGCACAGTATAGCATACTATACACTCCATCACTCATTATTGTGTCATGTGCTGCAAACAACAAAACAAGTAGTCTATTATTACCTCTATCATGTGCAAAATGGCGGCTCAAATAGGAACAAGTCAGGGTGTAAACATTTGCGCTACTTGTGTCATTCTTTATTCAGGTCTGTATAAAAGCTTCGGCTTGATGGACCTGGCCTTACGTATTGAACTGTGTATGAAATGCAGAAATGCATTAATGTTACAAAAGGCAAACAAAATATATCAATCAGTCAATATTACTCAACCTCTCTCTCTCTCTCTCTCTCTCTCTCTCTCTCTCTCTCTCTCTCTCTCTCTCTCTCTCTCTCTCTCTCTCTCTCTCTCTCTCTCTCTCTCAGGCGGTCTGTTCACCACCATCCTACTTTTCGCCACTCAGCCAAAACTGAACCAAGGTATATTTTTAATTTCATGAGAACTAGGATGGGAGGAAAAAGCAGTCGATTGTCAGTGGAGGCACGGCTGAGCCTCCTGGGCGAGTGTGGCGTGGACGCCGTGAGGCTGTCCCGCCCCCGCTCGGGGGCCTGCTGTGGGAGGGGGAGGCGCTCTCTGGCCTCCTTTACCTTCCGGCAAGGGGCCGAGGGGGGGCGAAGCCCCTCGTGTCGGATCAGGCGGCCAGCCTGAATATGGACAAGCTGGCCGCCTTTGACCAGGAGACACCCATCAGGGTGCACTGCCTGGCAGGAGGCGCAACAGTCTTCTGCCAGGACCTGCCCCTGAGGGACCTCCTGGCCGGACTGAAGTACACTACGGCGGGGCGTCACGCCGTTTTGTACTTCAGCCTGGCCGGAGGTCTGGGTGTCCACGGGGGGCAGGGGCAGGGCTGCCCCGTGCTCTTTTGCAACAGCAAGAGAGTGGGCAGCCGCCCCAAGCCCCCCCAGGAGGACCAGGCTGTCCGCGTCCCAGAGGCGGGGCAGGAGGCCGGCCCCGCCCCAGAGGCTGGCCAGGTGGTGGTGGCCAGCCCGGGGCACGAGGCCGGCCACGCCCCTGAGGCTGGCCAGGTGGTGGCGGCCAGCCCAGGGCACGAGGCCTGCCCCGCCCCAGAGGCTGGCCAGGTGGTGGCGGCCAGCCTGGGACACGAGGTCGGCCCCTCCCCTGAGGCTGGCCAGGTGGTGGCGGCCAGCCCGGGGAAGGAGGCCGGACCCGCCCCTGAGGCTGGCCAGGTGGTGGCGGCCAGCCCGGGGAAGGATAGCCTGGGCCTGTGGGTCTCGGCCCCCAGCCCGGAGGAGGGGCAAAAGGAGGCCAGGAGCGCCACGACCCCCGCGGAGGACGAGGGAGCGGGGCTCGTCCTCCGAGGAGTGGGGAAGGGAGTGGTGGCCCCTTCCCCACCACCACAGCGCCAACTCCCCCAGCCAGGGAAGGCTCGCCAGGGGAGGGGCAGGGCTGGAAGCAGGTTGTCCCACGGCCTGTGGGACAACCTGCTCGCCATTGCACAGACCCTGTCCCTCACCCTGGTGGTGTACTCCGCCCTGCTGGACTACTTCCCTGACTGAGGGGGGCAGCCGGCCCCACAGGGCAGTCGGCTGCCCGGGGAGGGGGGAGGGGGGAGGGGGGAGGGGATAGGTTAGGTGGGAGGGGGGAGGGGGGAGGGGGGAGGGGATAGGATAGGTGGGAGGGGGGAGGGGGGAGGGAAGACAGCCGGGAGGGGGGAGGGAGTGCTGTCTTGGGAGGGGGGAGGGGGGGAAAGGGGTAGGTTAGGTTAGAATAGCTTAGGTTAGGTTAGCTTAGGTTAGGGTAGGGTAGGTTAGGTTAGGTTAGGTTAGGTTAGATTCGGTTAGGTTAGGTTAGGTTAGATTAGGTTAGGTTAGATTAGGTTAGCTTAGGTTAGATTCGTTAGGTTAGGTTAGGTTAGGTTAGGGTAGGTTAGATTAGATTAGGTTAGGTTAGGTTAGGTTAGGTTAGGTTAGGTTAGATTAGGTTAGATTAGGTTAGGTTAGGTTAGATTAGCTTAGATTAGGTTAGGTTAGGTTAGGATAGGTTAGATTAGGTTAGGTTAGGTTAAGCTATCAGGACAAGTAAATAACAACACCGCCGTGTGCGGCGGCCATCATGTGAGCAATGCACGTATTTTCGTGACCACCTGCTGCCTTGGCAGAGACAGAGCGAGAGAGAGGGAATCACGTTTTTTGCATGGCCAGTTTTCCTTTGTTTCTTCTTCGCATATTTTATTATTCGCATATTTATTACCAAATTACTCGAGAATGAGCCTTATTGGAAGCTAAGGGAAAATAAACTGTATGATCGAAGTATGGGAACATTAATATAAGTACTTGAAAATGTACCTTATGGAAAGTATAGGAAAATTAACCGTATGATCGAAGTAGGGGAAAATAAATAGAGCTACCTGAAAAACAACATTATTGAAAGTTATGAGAGAGAGAGAGAGAGAGAGAGAGAGAGAGAGAGAGAGAGAGAGAGAGAGAGAGAGAGAGAGAGAGAGAGAGAGAGAGAGAGAGACCTGCGCTTGGTGGCCACCGATGACGACCAACATCACCCAGCACCAGTAACGTCACTGGAGCACCGCCGGGACGTGTCGGCACTAGTGGTGTGCCACAAAACTCAGGTGCAGAGGGTCCCTCACCTTGACCCCCTGAGGCTGCTGCCACACACAGTGCAGAGGTGCACCAGAGCTGCAGCCAGTAGCGACGAGCTAGTGAAGGTGCCTCGATCTCGCTCTAGCCAACACCAGCGCAACTACACAGCCAGGACTTCCCGGCTGTGGAACATGTTCACGGCGGCCACGCCCCAAGTGCAGGACATGTCCACGCACCAGGTGAAGCTGGCAGCCCACAGCTGGCGTAGCACGCACCTGTCGCCACTGGCGCTTTAAATTTTTACTGTATTATTGTATTAGTATTATTATCTTTATGTTAAGTATGTATAGTATGTATACTATCATAGGCTTTTTAAACAATTCCATACTCAACGTGCAATTTTAAGCCTTTCTGTAAGTATTTGTTTATATAAAAACAAATACTTACAGAAAGGTTTTTCTCCTTACAGTAGAAAAACCAAGCACAGGATAATCGCCGACTCCGATGCACGCCGAACAAAGGTGAATAAAGATGGCAGGCAGCATTCGCGCGTGTCGTGCGGCGTGGAGCAAGTCGGTAAGCGGGTCAAACCAGAGCAAGGAAAATAAATAAAAAGTACAAAATAAAGGCATTTGCATAAGTCGAAGGCAGCCGTGCGGAGGTGAAACACAGTGACCACGCTCGTCAAGGTGCTGTGGGAAGGTGGTGGTGCCTCCACCGGGCTCCTCAGAATGCTCATTTCGCCATTTTTCAATCCCTGAATTCAGCATCTCAAAATTCCAGCGACTACAGCAAACTTCACCAAAGTGTCAAAGTGGCATGCAGGCCAAGCAGGTAAGCAGTGATGAGGGCTGCCCACCTTGCCGCGTCACCTCGTGGCTGAAATACACAACACCAGACACTGAAAGTACTTAGTGCTACTTACATTGGACTTCAGGTGGTGGTGGTGGTGGTGGTGGTGGTGGTGGAGGTGGAGGTGGTGGTGGTGGTGGTGGTGGTGGTGGTGGCGATCGTTACCTGTGACGGTGAAAAAAAAGTCAATTAGATGATAAAAAAAAAATTAACAAAACAAAATTGCACACTTTGTATCATAGTCATATTTTCTCCTTCAGAACACAACAAGACGAGGACATGCATCGTTTGTGTACGTCTGATTGTTCTTTCTTACTTTGACTTTCCTTTGTCTCACATTAACACTTTCCTAACAGACTTTTTTTTCATTTACATCAACAAATAAACAATACGTACAGTAATATGAAGTGCAACGGACATTTCCCGAAGACTTACAAAAAATACACCCAACGCTCTATGGTTTACGAAACACATACGAAACACTGTACACATACTTACTGAAACACCACAAACTTCCTTCGTAGGTTTGACAAATGCAGCAAACATTCTACACACAGGTAACTAACTGTGACAAACATTCTAGGTACACTTAATGGAATGTGGGAAAACAATATCAAAATATCATAGATGGTTATACACTGTTCTATAAAGACAAGGAAAACAGGAGAGGAGGAGGCGTCGCGTTATACGTTAGGGACACATCACAGTGTTGTATTAACAGTAGAATTAAAACTGATAGCAAAACAGAGTTGATATGGGTAGATATTAAGGAAGGATCACAGTCAGTAGTACTGGGAGTAGTGTACAGGCCACCGAACAGTACAAAGGAAATTAACACCTCAATGTGGCAGGAAATAAATAGAGCAGGCAGGTACAGTCAGGTATGTGTGCTAGGAATATAGACTGGGAATATAGACTGAAGCCTGATGGTGGGTAACAAGGAAGCAGAGGAATTTCTTAAGGTATTTCAGGATGAATTTTTAAAACAGGTAGTCGTAGAACACACAAGGGGGAACAGTATTCCAGATTTAATTCTTACTAACAGGGAGGAAGCAGTCACACAGGTAGAGGTTGGAGGACAGCTAGGTAACAGTGACCATTAAGAAATTAGGTACAATTTAAAATGGGAGGAAACTTTTAGAAGCAAAAACACTAGTAAAATACCTGACTTTAGGAGAGCAGATTTTAAGGAATTAAAAAGGTACCTCCAAGGAATTGACTGGCAACGGATGCAGGGTGAGGTCAGGTCCGGGACGGAGTTGAGAGAGATAAGGCAGGATGAGAGAGGTGAGGTGAGGCGTGAGAGTGTAGGACAAGAGGAGGGAAGATGTGTCCGGAAGGGGCGGAGGAGAGAGGGAGGGGGATAGGTATGAATATGTTGGAGGGTCAGGTCATGCTGAAATGGGAGAGGTGAGGTCGAGGTGAGTAGATGAGGGAATGGAGAGGGTGGAAGGGGTCGAGATGAGGGAATTAGGTGCAGAAAATGTAGATGAGTTGTATAATATTTCGTAGATAAACTGCATACAGGTCAGTTAGCAAACATCCCGTATAGAACAATAAGATCACAGAAAATGACCCTAAATGGATGACTGCTAGGTTAAAACATTATATAGGGTGGAAGAGAAGTATATATAAGAGATTAAGGGCAGGTGAAGAAGTTTTAAGGACACAATATAATGAATTAGTTAGAACAGTCAGGAGGTTAACGAGGAAAGCTAAGGGCAATTATGAATTGAAGGTAGCCAGCCAGGCGAAGACGGACCCCAAGGAATTTTATCAGGTATACAGGACGAAGAATAAGGATACTATAGGTCCATTAAAGGCAGCAGATGGGGAGCTGGTTAGTTCTGGGGAGGAGATTAGCAAAATTGTGAATAGATATTTTTTAACTGTCTTCACCCAGGAAAACATGCAGTATATGCCAAATAGTGAACAGGTGTTTAGAGCAGATGAGAATGAGAAGCTGACAGATATTTCCATAACTAGGGAGATAGTGGAACAGGAGATAGATAGACTAAAAAAGTTCAAGACACCAGGACCTGATGAAATATATCCCAGAGTACTTAAGGAATGCAAAGAGGTTATTAGTGAGCCGTTAGTTTCTGTCTTTAGGAAATCACCTGAGTCAGATGAGGTACCAGTAATGTGGAGGCAGGCTAATGTAGTACCTATCTTTAAAAAAGGAGATAAAACTTTAGACCTGTCAGCTTAACTTCAGTTGTGGGTAAATTATTGGAGTCAATAATAGCGAGGAACATTAGGGAACATTTAGACAATTAGAATCTTTGCATAACTTGATAAATCAGTCACAGCATGGCTTCACAAAGGGAAAGTCTTGCCTGACAAACTTGTTAAGTTTTTACAGAAGAGTGTACGAGGCAGTAGATAATGGTGATAGTTATGACATCTTATATCTGGACTTTAGTAAAGCATTTGACAGGGTACCCCATCAAAGGCTCCTGAGAAAGGTTAGGGTACATGGGATAGATGGGAAGGTGTTAGGCTGGATAGGGTCATGGCTTGGTAACAGGCGACAGAGAGTTGTAATAAACGGCTCGAAATCCGAATGGGGTCATGTAATTAGTGGGGTGCCACAGGGATCAGTATTAGGGCCATTGTTATTTCTAATATATATCAATGACTTAGATAGTGGAATTAGTAGTGATGTTAGTAAATTTGCGGATGACACAAAGATAGGTAGATTAATTAGGTCAGAATCGGATGCATCGCACTGCAGGCAGATTTAGATAGGATGAATGAATGGACGGATAGATGGCAAATGCAATTAAATATCAATAAATGCAAAGAACTTAGCGTAGGTAGAGGAAACCCACACAATAGGTACACATTAAACAACCAAACTCTGGTAGGTACGGGGTACGAGAAAGATTTAGGAGTTATAGTTAGCTCTGAACTCCGTCTAGGAAAACAATGCATAGAAGCCAGAAACAAGGCAAATAGGGTACTAGGATTCATTTTTAGGAGTGTTAAAAGTAGAAGGCCGGAAGTAATATTAAAGTTATACTTGGCGCTGGTCAGACCACATCTAGACTACGCTGTGCAGTTCTGGTCCCCACATTACAGGAAAGATATAGGTCTATTAGAATCAGTACAGAGGAGAATGACTTAAAGGATACAGGGGATGAGGAGTATTCCTTAGGAAGCGAGGTTGAAGCGGTTAAATTTACATTCTCTAGAGAGACGTAGGTTAAGAGGGGACTTGATAGAAGTGTTTAAGTGGTATAAGGGTTATAACAAGGGAGATGTAAGCAAAATTCTTAGGATCAGCATCCAGGGAACAAGAAATAACGGGTTCAAGCTTAAAAAATTTAGGTTTAGGAAGGAGATAGGAAAAAATTGGTTCTCAAATAGAGTGGTAGATGAGTGGAACGGACTCAGTAATCATGTTGTTAGTGCTAGGACATTAGAGAGATTTAAGAGAAAATTAGACAGGTTTATGGATGGGGATAACAGATGGAAATAGGTAGGTATATTTCATACAGGGACTGCCACGTGTAAGCATGGTCGCTTCTTGCAGCTTCCCTTATTTCTTATGTTCTTATGTTCTTAATTTTCTTCTTTTCTGTTGCTATATATATATATATATATATATATATATATATATATATATATATATATATATATATATATATATATATATATATATATATATATATATATATATATATATATATATATATATATATATATATATATATATATATATATATATATATATATATATATATATATATATATATATATATATATATATATATATAGGTATTTTGCTGATTTTCCTTGGAATGACTACTGCTTCCGTGTCAGAGACCCGTCTTTGTGTGCTGAGCGCATAACAGAGGTGATAGTGTCTGGCATGGAGGCGTACATTCCTCACTCTTTTTCTCGTCCTAAACCTTCTAAACCTTGGTTTAACACAGCTTGTTCTCGTGCTATACATGATAGAGAGGTGGCCCACAAAAGGTACTTAAGCCTTCCATCACCAGAATCTCATGCTCTTTATATTTCTGCCCGGAACCATGCCAAGTCTGTTCTCCAACTAGCCAAAAACTCCTTCATTAACAGAAAATGTCAAAACCTTTCAAGATCTAACTCCCCTTGTGATTTCTGGCATCTAGCCAAAAATATCTCCAATAACTTTGCTTCTTCTTCTTTCCCTCCTCTATTTCAACCAGATGGCACCACTGCTATCACATCTATTTCTAAAGCTGAACTCTTTGCTCAAACCTTTGCTAAAAACTCTACCTTGGACGATTCTGGGCTTGTTCCTCCCTCTCCTCCACCCTCTGACTACTTCATGCCATCTATTAAAATTCTTCGTAATGATGTTTTCCACGCCCTCGCTGGCCTAAACCCTCGGAAGGCTTATGGACCTGATGGGGTCCCTCCTATTGTTCTCCGAAACTGTGCCTCCGTGCTTGCACCTTGCCTAGTCAAACTCTTTCAGCTCTGTCTGTCAACATCTACCTTTCCTTCTTGCTGGAAGTTTGCCTACATTCAACCTGTTCCTAAAAAGGGTGACCGTTCTAATCCCTCAAACTACCGTCCTATTGCTTTAATTTCCTGCCTATCTAAAGTTTTTGAATCAATCCTCAACAGGAAGATTCTTAAACATCTATCACTTCACAACCTTCTATCTGATCGCCAGTATGGGTTCCGTCAAGGCCGCTCAACTGGTGATCTTCTGGCTTTCCTTACTGAGTCTTGGTCATCCTCTTTTAGAGATTTTGGTGAAACTTTTGCTGTTGCCTTGGACATATCAAAAGCTTTTGATAGAGTCTGGCACAAAGCTTTGATTTCCAAACTACCCTCCTACGGTTTCTATCCTTCTCTCTGTAACTTCATCTCAAGTTTCCTTTCTGACCGTTCTATTGCTGCTGTGGTAGACGGTCACTGTTCTTCTCCTAAATTTATTAACAGTGGTGTTCCTCAGGGTTCTGTCCTGTCACCCACTCTCTTCTTATTATTCATTAATGATCTTCTAAACCAAACTTCTTGTCCTATCCACTCCTACGCTGATGATACCACCCTGCACTTTTCCACGTCTTTTCATAGACGTCCAACCCTTCAGGAGGTAAACATACCACGCAGGGAAGCCACAGAACGCCTGACTTCTGATCTTTCTAAAATTTCTGATTGGGGCAGAGCAAACTTGGTATTGTTCAATGCCTCAAAAACTCAATTCCTCCATCTATCAACTCGACACAACCTTCCAGACAACTATCCCCTCTTCTTCAGTGACACTCAACTGTCCCCCTCTTCTACACTGAACATCCTCGGTCTGTCCTTTACTTATAATCTGAACTGGAAACTTCACATCTCATCTCTAGCTAAAACAGCTTCTATGAAGTTAGGTGTTCTGAGGCGTCTCCGCCAGTTTTTCTCACCCCCCCAGCTGCTAACTCTGTACAAGGGCCTTATCCGTCCATGTATGGAGTATGCTTCACATGTTTGGGGGGGTTCCACTCATACTGCTCTTCTAGACAGGGTGGAATCAAAAGCTTTTCGTCTCATCAACTCCTCTCCTCTAACTGACTGTCTTCAGCCTCTCTCTCACCGCCGCAATGTTGCATATCTAGCTGTCTTTTACCGCTATTTTCATGCTAACTGCGCTTCTGATCTTGCTAACTGCATGCCTCCCCTCCTTCCGCGGCCTCGCTGCACAAGACATTCTTCTTTCTCTCACCCCTATTCTGTCCACCTCTCTAACGCAAGAGTTAACCAGTATTCTCAATCATTCATCCCTTTCTCTGGTAAACTCTGGAACTCCCTGCCTGCTTCTGTATTTCCACCTTCCTATGACTTGAATTCCTTCAAGAGGGAGGTTTCAAGACACTTATCCACCAATTTTTGACCACTGCTTTGACCCTTTTACGGGACTGGCATTTCAGTGGGCATTTTTTTTTATTAGATTTTTGTTGCCCTTGGCCAGTGTCCTTCCTACATAAAAAAAAAAAATATATATACTCGTATATATATATATATATATATATATATATATATATATATATATATATATATATATATATATATATATATATATATATATATATATATATATATATATATATATATATATATATATATATATATATATATATATATATATAAAGGCGAATGAAAGGATAATTGAGGCGGTGAAAAAGTTTCTGGAGAGAATGTGGCGTGCCAGATGTACGAACAATTAGGATAGAGGATGCTGTTCGTTTCTCTTTTCTTTCCCCCTTCTACAGGAGTTGCCGATCCAAAGGCCTGGCTCAGGAGTGATCCTGAGCCACCTGTACCATCAAGATCAAGATACACCTTCACGGGAGAAAAAATAAATTAGAAAACGAGCGAAAAAATAGAAAGACTATATTGGATAAATGACATTGCTCTGTATTTGATGTTTCTTTTCCAAGAATTCTCTCGTTTAAGAAAAATGACATTTTCACCAATATATATATATATATATATATATATATATAGAGAGAGAGAGAGAGAGAGAGAGAGAGAGAGAGAGAGAGAGAGAGAGAGAGAGAGAGAGAGAGAGAGAGAGAGAGAGAGAGAGAGAGAGAGAGAGTCAAATATAGTCTTCCTATCTTTTCGCTCGTTTTCTAATTTATTTTCTCGCTCGTTTTCTAATTTATTTTTTTTCTCCTGTGAAGGTGTATCTTGATCTTGATGGTACAGGTGGCTCAGGATCACTCCTGAGCCATGCCTTTGGATCGGCAACTCCTGTAGAAGGGGCAAAAAAAAAGAGAAACGAACAGCATCCTCTATCCTAATTGTTCATACACCTGGCACGCCACATTCTCTCCAGAAACTCTTTCACCGCCTCAATCATCCTTTCATTCGCCTCTCTACACAGTCCCAGCAACAACACCATCCATTCCTTTCCTGTCTTCTCCACTCTTTCATTCCTATCATGCCCTAACTCAGTCAGTATCACTTGCATCATCTCATTCCTGTCTCTGGCATACTTCACACACTCCAGCACCACATGTTCAACCGTCTCATCCTCTCCCATGTCACACATCTGGCACACTTTGCTGCGGGACTCAGACCACCTGTAACTCCTTGCATTCACATCCATACACTGTGCCCTCGCTCGGAAGAGAAGATCACCGCCCAGGCTTCCATCATACCACCTTTCATACCTCGGGGCCTCTTTCTCCTTGTACCATTCCAGGGTCTTCTTTCTTTCCATTTCATTCTTCCATTCATTCAGTCCCACACATTTCACTTCTTTGTCTATCTCATTCTTCCATTTTCTCACATCCCATTCGGCTCCCACTCTGCCTCCTCTTGTTACCACCCATTCACGCTCATTTTGGTTCCTCCCAACCATTCTTATCGCCCACACAACTTGCAATCCATTCCTGTCTGTCATTCTCATGCATCTCTTCCTCCATTTGCTTCCACTTTCATTCCACAGGTACACCTTCCTTGCTATTCTTGCATCATCCATTCTCTCAAGCCTAATCTTGTACCTAAGTGTGGCTTTTGTGAGTCTTTCCCTAAAGGTGCTCCATCCCATGTCACCTCTCAAGGCTTCAACTGCTGTGCACCTCGGTGCACTCAGTGCCATCCTTGCTACTCTATTCTGGCCCACTTCTAACTTATCAATTTCACTTTCATTCCATGCAATCACCTCCATACCATACATTATACTTGGCACAGCCACACTCTTCCACACTTCTCTCAACACATCATACTTACTTGCTCTCATCCTTGCCGCGCTTCCCAATCGACCTACCCTCTGGTTTACCATACTTATCTTTTCATTCTTTGCCTTTGCACACCCACTAGGACTCATCCACATCCCTAAGTACTTGTATTGTTGCACCTGTCTCAACTCATTCTCTCCAAGTCTCCATACCACATTACTTTCATCCTCTGACTTATTCACAATCATTAGCTTGCTTTTCTCACTGCCAAAACTTACTGCAAAGTCTTTTCCATAGCCATCCACTACATCCAACAGACTTTGAAGCTCATCTGCCGATTCACTCATAACAACTACGTCATCTGCATAAAGGAGCACACATACTTTATCGTTCCCCACACTTACCCCTACATTCATTCTTCTCATCCTGGCTGCTAGCTTCTCTGTATACTGGCTAAAAAGGATTGGTGGCAATATACAACCTTGCCTAACTCCTCTCTCACTCTTCACCCAGTCTGTTTCTATGTCTTCTAGTCTGTATCTAGTCTGTAAATAAATATAAAAAAAAATCTGGTACTAAAACTTAAATCTGTGAAACAAACATCAAGTAAAGAAGGAAAAAAAAAAAGAATCATCTCTACATAGAAACCTTCATTATCGTTTTCCTTGCGCACTTTAACAAAACAAAATTGAACAAACCCTACAGCCCTTCATAAAACACGACTTCATCTCCCAGAAATACATGGAACTGGACGCACACAAGAGCCACAGGAAATCCAGATTTCAACGAACCAGTAGGGAATAGAACCTCGCATAGGGGGAGTACTGTGTTTTTATAGTAAATAGAATAAACTTACTCAGTGCGGAACTCATCCAGACAATATGGCGGCAGTACTTTCCTTCTCGCACTGAATAAGTAAACACCCACCCGAGCCTTACAATCGCCTATGCCCTTTCAGAGTCTTATCTATTTTCCAGCTTGGTGTATAACTCTATTTCGGCAGAGGAATTTGTGGGATGTAAAGTAATATTAATGGGTTCAGGGACTGGCGTGGTGCCGGGTATTGCTGAATAGTTTAAGGTGCGGAGAGAGAGAGAGAGAGAGAGAGAGAGAGAGAGAGAGAGAGAGAGAGAGAGAGAGAGAGAGAGAGAGAATTTATGTGATGACGAAGAGAAACGTTCATATGAGAAATTATTGCCACACTAAACGTCGATTCTTTCCAAAACACTCACCGACGTGATTTTTTAACAAGGTCATTGTGTTTCATCGCGCGACGCTGTTCGGGAGCTTGTTCCATTCCTTCATGATGTGAGTTTTCAAAAAGGCTTTCCGGAACTTAACCTAACCAGTGGACGTGTTGCCTTCATTCCGATTACTTTTTTTTTTTCAGAACCGAAAGAAGATTTGTACCGTTTTCGATGGCAACAAAAAGTTTTTTTCTTTTTTTTTTATGTAGGAGGGACACTGGCCAAGGGCAACAAAAATCCAATTAAAAAAAATAATGCGCATTGAAATGGCAGTCCCATAAAAGGGTCAAGGCAGTAGTCAAAAATTGATGAATAAGTGTCTTGAAACCTCCCTCTTGAAGGAATTCAAGTTATAGGAAGGTGGAAATACAGAAGCTGGCAGGGAGTTCCAGAGTTTACCAGAGAAAGGGATGAATGATTGAGAATACTGGTTAACTCTTGCGTTAGAGAGGTGGACAGAATAGGGGTGAGAGAAAGAAAAAGTCTTGTGCAGCGAGGCCGCGGGAGGAGGGGAGGCATGCAGTAGGCAAGATCAGAAGAGCAGTCAGCATGAAAATAGCGGTAGAGGACAGCTAGAGATGCAACATTGCGGCGGTGAGAGAGAGGCTGAAGACAGTCAGTTAGAGGAGAGGAGTTGATGAGACGAAAAGCTTTTGATTCCACCCTGTCTAGAAGAGCAGTATGAGTGGAACCCCCAGACGTGTGAAGCATACTCCATACATGGACGGATAAGGCCCTTGTACAGAGTTAGCAGCTGAGGGGGTTGAGAAAAACTGGCGGAGACGTCTGTTAATAGATTTAGGAGAAAGAACAGTGACCGTCTACCACAGCAGCAATTGAACGGTCAGAAAGGAAACTTGAGATGAAGTTACAGAGAGAAGGAAAGAAGCCGTAGGAGGGTAGTTTGGAGATCAAAGTTTTGTGCCAGACTCTATCAAAAGCTTTTGATATGTCCAAGGCAACAGCAAAAGTTTTACCAAAATCTCTAAAAGAGGATGACCAAGACTCAGTAAGGAAAGCCAGAAGATCACCAGTAAAGCGGCCTTGATGGGACCCATACTGGCGATTAGATAGAAGGTTGTGAAGTGATAGATGTTTAAGAATCTTCCTGTTGAGGATAGATTAAAAAACTTTAGATAGGCAGGAAATTAAAGCAATAGGACGGTAGTTTGAGGGATTAGAACGGTCACCCTTTTTAGGAACAGGTTGAATGTAGGCAAACTTCCAGCAAGAAGGAAAGGTAGATGTTGACAGACAGAGCTGAAAGAGTTTGACTAGGCAAGGTGCAAGCACAGAGGCACAGTTTCGGAGAACAATAGGAGGGACCCCATCAGGTCCATAAGCCTTCCGAGGGTCTAGGCCAACGAGGGCATGGAAAACATTATTGCGAAGAATTTTAATAGATGGCATGAAGTAGTCAGAGGGTGGAGGAGAGGGAGGGACAAGCCCAGAATCGTCCAAGGTAGAGTTTTTAGCAAAGGTTTGAACGAAGAGTTCAGCTTTAGAAATAGATGTGATAGCAGTGGTGCCATCTGGTTGAAATAAAGGAGGGAAAGAAGAAGAAGCAAAGTTATTGGAGATATTTTTGGCAAGATGCCAGAAGTGTTTATTCATGTTGGGTCGGCAGGTGAGCTTTGACAGGGAGAAAAAGCCAATTTTGTGTGTCTAGTCTCCTCTCATATGACATTACGAAGGCGATATCAACTGCGCTGAAGAGATATTGGGTTCGCTAAAGCTGATCTGCGTGGCCCACTGGAGGTCTGATGAGACTTAGTGCAGGGAAATTACATGTTTGTTTTGGAAGGTGAAGCTGAAATCTGAATGTTGTTATTTCGATTCCCTGGAAGGTGAATGCATCAACAATACTGAAACTTTTTTTAGGATTCCCTTCCAAACAGAATTCCGATTTCTTCATAAATGTCATAACTGAATTAATGAATTTCTCAGGCACTAACATTTCACAATTTCAAAGTGGGCATATTAACTTCTCTGATATTTCAAATTTTTTTCCTCACAAATGCCAAACCGACTATTCTTCCATACTCACAATCTCACATAAAGCGAGGCTGAGGGGTAATGCTCTGCTTAGCTGCATTGATTATTCCCGTGTGTTCGTAACAGTTGCCTAAAGAATTGTCCCGTCCTCTGTTGTCTGGCTGGTGTCCCCGCTGACTTCAAATTTGACGACTCGTTCCGGTGTTCGCTCTTCATGAATGGCATTTGTTTCCTGCTTCTGTCAGTGTGCGAGTGATGAGTATCAAGCGGCATCACCAAACACTGCAATAGCAATACATTTTGTCTCTGAATACGTCAATAGCCAATCACGTTTTTCCTTCAAACGCTCCAATAGCAATACCGACACAACTCAGTGACGTATTAGCAGAACACGAATAACAAATATGATTCTCTCCATCTGGACTGAGGCGGTGAGTCCTGCGTGCGTAAACAAAGGGCAGGCGAAGGGATGGGGTGGAGGGCGATATGAACGACCAAGAGGGAAAGGGAAAGACGTGGCCATTACGACGAAAATTTTCAAGACACTTATCCTCCAGTTCTGGATAACCATTCTGGCTTTCTCTCTGGGGACTGGCATTGTCGGTGGATCTTTTCCCTTTCTTCCTTTTTTGATACTCTAAGCCAGTGCTCCTCTTACATAAAATAAAAAAAATATAAAATATCGCTAATAAAGGAGAGGAGAAGGACGAGGACGAGGACGAAAACCGAGGACTAAAACGACAACAACGACGACGATAGCAAGACGGCGAACGGAAATCAGCAGTGAACCCACGCCGCCCACAGCCTGGCCATCAAACCACGCCACAACAATACGGCCAAAAAAAGGCTCATTACACTCCCAGGAACGTAAACACGGACACTAAAAGGAAGGGAGAGAGAGAGAGAGAGAGAGAGAGAGAGAGAGAGAAGAGAGAGAGAGAGAGAGAGAGAGAGAGACAGAGAGAGAGAGAGAGAGAATATATGTATTGAAGCGTATATTAAAGCTTTACAAAAGTTCACAAACGCCTGGAGAGGAATTCAGTGGAGACTCTCTCTCTCTCTCTCTCTCTCTCTCTCTCTCTCTCTCTCTCTCTCTCTCTCTCTCTCTCTCTCTCTCTCTCTCTCTCTCTCTCTCTCCTCTATTTCATTTCATTTATCATTTTATAAACGTCACGTAGGTGTCTACACAATCATGTGTGTGTGTGTGTGTGTGTGTGTGTGTGTGTGTTTATGAAGCATACACGATGCACTTAAATAACACAACAACAAAAATAAAGGAAAAACAATAAACGAGCAAACTTAAACTTTACCCCATTAAGACAAATTGAATAAATAAAAAAAGTTAAAAAGAAAAGTCAAACAGAAAACGGATACCTAAAACTAAGTATTAATAGAAAAAAAGAAATAAATAAAAATAAAAGACAAAAAAAAGTGCCATCTCTGAGAAAGGAAGAGGAACAAGGAGCAGCAAGAGTCTGTACGGTACAACAAGTTCCAGTGGTATCGCCGGTGAGCAAGACTAACGAGCGAACTGCGACCATTTGAGAGAGAAAAGCGCCAGAAGGAGCCCAGCGAAATTTGCTCCCTTGCTTCGTAGGAGCGGCAGCGCTGGGCGGGGTAGAAGGCGGTTGTGGTGATCCGCGTTATTGAGACGTAGAGGAAGCAGGAAAAGAAGGACAGTCCGTCACGAGGGGCGAAGAGCGTGGGGAAAGGCGACTGTTAAAGGAGAATATGTTATGTACGTAATTAAAACATTTCTTACTAGTAACAACGGTGATTTCCTGTTAATGACCACTAACGTTGCTGTTTGAAAAATGCCTGATCTATTCATCTGCAACACAATAATTAGCACTAATGAAACAATTCCGTGTAAACCATAGCTTTATTCTGCTGGAGACGTACTACCTTGAAGAAACTAACAGCTTATGACCGATTCATCTATAACATTATACTTATCACAAACCAAAGCATGTGAAACCAGCGACTTCTCTTTTGCACAGGACATAACAACGTGACGGAAGCAACAGTAGGTATTGTGAAAGAAATGTGCTATAAATACTTCCATTACACGGTGAACGACTTTCCTGCCTCACTCACGGCAACTGCTTTCACCTGTGATTCAATGAGTATTAATTCCATAGGTTACTGAACTCCTTACACAAGTTATTCCTATCACTGCGAGTTATCTACCAAAGAGGAAGTTCCAACGACATGAAATAACATAAGTCCATGGGCACCAATCTCCCCTACTCTGGTCTTCACGCTGTCTGCCGAGACGAACTGAGGGCTGCGAGCCTCTGTGTAAGACTTGCAAGTGTCAGCAGTAAAGAAGAGGCAGGCAAGAAGCAATACAATAATATGTATGAGATGCGGGCACTTCATCTTCCTCGTAAGGTTCGCCAGCCCGCAAACAACAGGAAACACTGCAGATCCAGATTGTGAGGCAACAGTGAGCGATTGCTCCGATCCGTCTGACGTATGTGGCGGAGTGTGCACTCAAGGGCAAGTCTGTATTAGCTATACAAGACCAAACCAACAACACAACCTCGGGAAACACACACACACACACACACACACACACAAACACGAGAAAGACAAAAGTTCCGACACACACACACACACACAAGGAAAACAAAACACCCTAAAAAAACAAAATGATGATCAATATACGAAGATTGAGTCAGTAAGGGAGAGTTACAGTCACAGTTACATGACAAACAACAACTGTGAGACGGCGTCCGACACCTGGGCGGAGGCGGACAGGTGTACCAACCAGCCTAAACAAGGACGCAGCGGGGGAAGGAGAAAGATTGTGGGAAGCAAAGTAAACGACAAGGCGGATTGAACAGGTGGATTCCTAAAGGTGCTCGCCTCGCACTCAGCCTAGACAGACTTAGTGGCGGGACAAGGGACGGTGTGACTAACCTACAACAGTTATTGATGTTGTAGAGAAAATTAACACAGATGAGTTGGAAAGGTGGTATGGAAACTCAGATTTAATATTCTCTTAATATGCTTTCAATTATAGGTCTCTTTAGACTTCAGGAGCACAGACAAAGTTTTCATATGTCTCTTCCTACACACAGAGTGGTCAGTGATATGACAACGAACTCCTCCGCCCACAAATCAAGTTTACTGGTGAGTTATTGAAAATATAGTAAATGCCTGATAAAAAAAAAAAAAATATCCTGAATATAACAAATTAAGTATCAACAAGGGAAGAGTACCAAATATGACCAAACAACACCACCAACACCGTAGATACAAAACAGACACCCATTCACCAAAAATAAACAAGATTCTATACAACCATAGAAAACGTGTTCACACATTGTACATGAAAAACAACCTACACCAAACACACCATGCACTTGTTTTCGATCACCATCAAAGACGCTGCCCACACGCGTGACGTCACCTTGCCAGACACATCGAAGGGAATGTGACCCAAGATTGGACCAGAGCAGCAAATACACGTGTCATTTCCCTTAAGAGACTCGGGGAAACATGAGCCTCCAAAAGACAATGAAGTGAACCAAGAGAGAGAGAGAGAGAGAGAGAGAGAGAGAGAGAGAGAGAGAGAGAGAGAGAGAGAGAGAGAGAGACAGAGAAACTTTAAGGAAGAAAAAGAACAGGAAAGTAACTGAAAAAAAAACAACTTATCGGAATAGTAAAGCGAGGAGATAAATTCCAGAGAAGAAAGGGAGGAGGAAAAGAGGAAATGAAGGGAAAACCAGAGAAAAAAGGAGAAACGAAAAGAAATGGAGGAAAAACAAAAGGAAAAGAAGAGGAAAAGAGGGAAAAAAGAGTAAATGAAAGGAAAGGAAATGGTGAAGTGAAAAGAAAGCAAAGACAGAAAAAGGAAATGAAGGAAAAATTTAAATAGAAACGAAAGGAAATTAAGGATAAACAAGATGAAAAATAAATGAGAAACGAAAGGAGAGGAAAGAGAAACGAAAGGAAGAGGAAACGAAAGAGGAAGGAAGAAGAACGAAAGGAGAGGAAAGGAAATATGGAGAGAAAAGTATAGCATGGAGAGGCAGCAGTGTGGCGTGGGACTAATTGGTTGATTAGCCTTCATTATTGCATCGTGGACCTGAAACATGAAGGTCACCGAGGAATTGTCACTGTGCCAATAAAATGTATTACTTTTTCCTATGAATTGT
>NW_026973727.1:362500-447500 GCF_035594125.1 Scylla paramamosain
ATTAGTGAACGTACTACAGTCCAACGTGAATTATAAGGACACTAATGTTTCTCTAATCCTGAAATGCCTTTGCGCTGCACTCCGACTGCTTTCAAAGGCTTTAGTTGAAACTACTGGTCTTTAAGGGTTCTTTTTTACGGTTCTAATGATAGATTAGCAAGATTTCTACATTTTTACCGGAGAAACACTCTTGAGAACCCAGCTAATCATCTTTGTGGCCTTGGAAAATAATCGTGATGAGAGCAAAGCGTTTTAGATTACACCATCTAGACTGAAGCTTAATGAGTCACGAGTATGTACACACACACACACACACACACACACACACACACACACACACACACACCAGTTATAGAATTTTGTGACTTGTCACTGATCGGCACACACACACACACACACACACACGGGGCAGTGAAGTGAGTGGCAGTGCATTGTTGTCACCACCACACACCACCACCATAATACCACACCACGATACCCTTGGCTCTCCACTTGTTTGTTACCCACCGCACACCACCTACAGGCACGCCCGCCCATCCATCCACCCGTCTCCTACCCACTAATCCATCCATCCACTACTTACTCAAACACATCCACCCATCCACTCAGTCATTCAGCAATATTCACCAACTCACATCCACCTACCCACAGCCCTAACTCCAACCATCTATCTACCGACTGACACTCACACACCCATCCACTTCTATTACCTCACCCATCCAGCCACCCACTTAACCATGTCCACTCATCCAGGACGCCCTGACCACCCCGAGTCTGCCCAGTCTGTCGGGCAGATAGCAAAAGAGCCTGTAGAAGGTTGGGAAGGGCCTGCTGCGTCACCCACGCCTACGCCACACGCTGCCGCAGGACGCGCTTCGCCAGATCCGTGCCATAGGACATCACAAGCAGATGACACCCCTGAAGGCGCTGCGCACGGAGCGATACCGCCTCAGCGCGATTTCCACAGTGGTGCGAGCCACTAACAGTGAGTTCCTCTCTCTACATTAACCTTACGTTTAGGTTTAAGCCTCCCAAATCCCACTGTATATTTTCAGTGTAACAACTGCAATATCAATAACCCGTTTATTACTGTAACATTTTTATTACCCACCGCACACCACCTACAGGCACACCCGCCCAGCCATCCACCAGTCCCCTACCCACTAACTGACCCGGCACCCACCCACACTCACCCACTCCTCATCCCACTTCTACCCAGTTAAAAGATTGGGTGTGGATGAAGATCAAGTAAAGATGTCAAAGTGGTCAGTAATTAGGGAAAGGTGTACCAAGTGGCAATCAAAGGCCTAAACACCAGTTAGTTATACAGCTTTGTGACTCGTCTCTGATCGGCGCCACAGACACACACACACACACACACACAGGGCAGTGAAGTGAGTGGGAGTGCATTGTTATCACCACCACACCACACCACCATAATACCACACCATTATATCCTTGGCTCCCCGTGTCGCCCTGCCGAGCCCCGCCAAGCCCTGCCCCGCCCCGCCGCTGCTAAGGTAAGAATTTCCCGTCTATCACCGTCAACATTAACCATAATTTCCATGGTTTTACAGATGTTTCCAGGTGATATTTGGACTAGGGTGTACAGGAGTAATGGAGGAGGAGGAGGTGGAGGGCAGAGAGGAACAGTGTGAGAGGGAGGGAAGAGGTGGAGAGGTACGGAGGAGAGACGAAAGAAAAAAACATTTCGGCCCAAAATCGACATCCTTTTCTTTTTTATTAATAGAGTTGGCATTGTTTTGATATTTGATTTAGTATTATAAAACTATAACAAGGACACCACAAAGATGACGCACCTGAAAGCGCGGCACACAGAGCGATACAACCTCAGCAGGATTCCCAGCGTGGTGCGAGGGACTAACAGTTAGCTCCCCTCTTAAGATTAACCTTACGCTTAGGTTTAAGCCTCCCCCAATCCCTCTGTATATTTTCAGAGTAACAACTACCATATCATTAAACTGTGCTTTACTATTTTGTTTATCACCCACCGCACACCACCTACAGGCCCACCCGTCTCCTACCCACTAACCCATCCACTACTTACTCAATCACATCCACCCATCCACTCAGTCATTCACCCATATCCACCAACTCACATCCACATACCCACAGGCGTAACTCCATCTATCCACCGACTGACGCTCACACACACACACACATCCACTTCCATTACCTCACCATCCAGCCACCCACTCAACCATATCCAGGACGCCCTGACCACCCTGAGTCTGCCCAGCTTGTCGGCCAGACACCGACAGACCCGGAGAAGTTTGGGAAGGGCCTGCTGCCCCACCCACGCCTACGCCAGATGCTGCCGCCCGACGCGCCTCGCCAGGTCCGTGCCACACGAAACCACAACCAGAAGACGCACCTGAAGGCGCCGCACAAAGAGCGATACCGCCTCAGCGCGATGCCCACCACGCTGTGAGTCACTAACAGTTAGTTCCTCTCTCTTACGTTTAGGTTTAAGCCTCCCCAAACCCACTGCATGTTTTCATTGTAACAACTGCCATACCAATAAGCCGTTTATCATTATAATCTTTTTATTACCCACCACGCACTACCTACAGGCTCACCCACCCATCTACCCATCCGTCTGGTACCCACTAACCCACTTGACACCTACCCACACTCATCCACTCATCATCCCATTTCTACCCAGTTTAAAGTTTAGATGTTGCTGGAGATCAAGTAAAGATGTCTCAGTTTGATTGATAATTCGGGAAAATTGTACCAAGTGGCAGTCAAAGGCCTAAACACCAGTTATACAATTTACAGTACTCGTCTCTCATCGGCGCCACACACACACACACACACACAGGGCAGTGAAGTGAGTGGGAGTGCATTGTTATCACCACCACACTACACCATCATAATACCACACCATGATATCCTTGGCTCAGTGTTTCGCCCTGCCGTGCCACGCGAAGCCCTGCCCCACCTCGCCGCTGACAAGGTAAGAATTTCCCGTCTCTCCCCATCAACATTAAGCATAATCTGCAGGGTTTTACAGATGTTTCCAGGTGATATTTAGACTCGGGTGTACAGGAGTAATAGAGGAGGAGGAGATGGAGGGGGAAGAGGAAGAGTGCGAGAGGGAGGAAAGAGGTGGAGAGGTACGGAGGAGAGGCGAAAAAAAAAAAAAAAAAAAAAAATTCGGCCCAAAATAGACATCGTTTTCTTTTTTTTTTTTTTTATTAATAGAGTTGGCATTGTTTTGATATTTGATTTAGTATTATAAAACTATAACAAGTTACAATTTGCAACAAAATCTGCAGTAGCCGTTGTTGTTGTTTGTGGATAAACATAACACTCGGTATTGTATTATTTTTCATTTTTCTTTTTGGCACGCCTAGGATTGATTTAGTATCTAATTTAAGACTTAAAAAAAATATAAGAAATATATCACCAGTAATGATATCCAATAAAACCTTGTCTAACAGCTCGTATTTTCAAATTTGATGTGGATCAGCTGGCGGATTTAAAAAAAAATATTTCTTTTATAGGGTGAGGAATGTGCGTTTTCTTTACTTATCTGTAAAGTAAAATAAACTTTTGTATTCAGAATATGTAATATAATCTAGTCTGGCTGTGTTTTCCATTTCGATATAATGATTTTTTTTTGGCCCCGTTTGTAAAATTTCGTGGAAGTTTTCTGGAGTTTTCATTATTATTACTGAGTTCAGTAATCTTCTTATATTCTGGGTGTTCGTTAAAATATGTTAGCTGAAAAAATATAATTAATTACGAAAAAAACAGAGAGAGAGAGAGAGAGAGAGAGAGAGAGAGAGAGAGAGAGAGAGAGAGAGAGAGAGAGAGAGAGAGAGAATAGAGGAAAACCTAAAGACCAAAACACAATTATATAATTACATATCAATTACTAACGAAATGACAACAATAATAACGATAATAGTAATAATAATAATAACAATAATAATGATAATAATAATAATAATAATAATAATATTAATAATAATTAATAATACTACTAAGTTAAGGTAATTCAGTATAATTTTTTAAAAAAGGTAGTCGTAGAACACACAAGGGGGAATAATATTCAAGATTTAATTCTTACTAACAGGGAGGAAGCAGTCACGCAGGTAGAGGTTGGAGGACAGCTAGGTAACAGTGACCATAGGGAAATTAGGTACAATTTAGAATGGGAAGAAACTTTTAGAAGCAAAAACACTAGTAAAATACCTGACTTTAGGAGAGCAGATTTTGAAGAATTAAAAAGGTACCTCCAAGGAGTGGACTGGCAAAGGATGCAGGGTGAGGTCAGGTCAGGGACGGAGTTCAGAGAGATAAGGCAGGATGAGAGAGGTGAGGTGAGGCGTGAGGGTGTAGGACAAAAGGAGGGAAGATGTGTCCGGAAGGGGCGGAGCAAAGAGGAAGGGGGGAGTGTGAGTGTGAGTGTGTTGGAATGTCAGGTCATGCTGAAATGAGAGAGGTGAGGTCAAGGCGAGTAGAGGAGGGAGTGGAGAGGATGGTAGGGGCCAAGATGAGGGGATTAGGTGAAGTAAATGTAGATGAATTGTATAAACATTTCGTAAAGTTCATACAGGTCAGTTAGCAAATATCTCGTATTGAGCAGTAAGATCACAGAAAAATTACCCTAAATGGATGACTGCTGGGTAAAACATTATATAGGGCGGAAGAGAAGTATATATATATATATATATATATATATATATATATATATATATATATATATATATATATATATATATATATATATATATATATATATATATATATATATATATATAAGAAATTAAGGTCAGGTGATGAAGTTTTAAGGTCACAATATAATGGATTAGTTAGAACAGTCAGGAAGTTAACGAGGAAAGCAAAGGGCAATTATGAATTAAAGGTAGCCAGGCGAAGACGGACCAGGACGAAGAATAAGGATACTATAGGTCCATTAAAGGCAGCAGATGGGGAGCTGGTTAGTTCTGGGGAGGAGATTAGTAAGATTCTGAATGAGTATTTTTTAACTGTCTTAACGCAGGAAAACATGCAGGATATGCCAGATAGTGAACAGGTGTTTAGAGCAGACGAGAATGAGAAGCTGACATATTTCCATAACTGAGGAGATAGTGGAACAGGAGATAGATAGGCTAAAAAAGTTCAAGTCACCAGGACCTGATGAAATATATCCCAGAGTACTTAAGGAATGCAAAGAGATTACTTTATTAGTGAGCCGTTAGTTTCTGTCTTTAGGAAATCACTTGAGTCGGGTGAGGTACCAGTAATGTGAAGGCAGGCTAATGTAGTACCCATCTCTAAGGAAGGAGATAAAACCTTAACTTCAGTTGTAGGTAAAATATTAGAGTCAATAATAGCAAGGAACATTAGGGAACATTTAGACAAACATGACTTGATAAATCAGTCACAGCATGGCTTCACGAAGGGGGAAGTCTTACCTGACAAACTTGTCAAGTTTTTACAGTAAAGTGTAGGAAGCAGCAGATAATGGTAATAGTTATGACATCTTATATCTGGTCTTTAGTAAAGCCTTTGACAAGGTACCCCATCAGAGGCTCCTGAGAGAGGTTAGGGCACACGGGATAGATGGGAGGGTGATAGGCTGGATAAGGTCATGGCTAAGCGACAGGCGACAGAGAGTTGTTTGTAATAAACGGCTCTAAATCCGAGTGGGGTGCCACAGGGATCATCAGTATTAGGGACATTGTTGTTTTTAATATAGTATACATCAATGACTTGGATAGTGGAATTAGTAGTGATGTTAGTAAATTTGCGGTTGACACAGATAGGTAAGATTAGGTTAGAATCGGATGCCATCGCCTTGCAGGCAGATTTAGATAAGATTTAGGAGTTATATAGCTCTGAACTCCGTCTTGAGAAACAGGTGAAATAGGGTACTAGGATTCATTTTTAGGAGTGTTAAAAGTAGAAGGCCGGAAGTGATATTAAAGTTTTATACTTGGCGCTCGCTGGTCAGACTTCGTGTAGACTACGCTGTGATTTAGGTCTCTATTAGATATATATAGATCAGTACAGAGGAGAATGACTAAAAGGATACAGGGGATGAGGAGTATTCATTACGAGGCGAGATTGAAGCTGTGTTAAATTTACATTCTTTAGAAAGATGTATTTTATATAGATCAGTACAGAGGAGAATGACTAAAAAGATACAGGGGATGAGGAGTATTCCTTACGAGGCGAGATTGAAGCTGTTAAATTTACATTCTTTAGAAAGATGTTATTTTAAGAGGGGACCTGATACTTTTATTAAAAAGTAAGTCTTTTTAAGTGGTATAAGCAAAATTGTTAGGATCAGCAACCAGGGTAGAGAACAAGAAATAATGGGTTCAAGCTTGAAAAATTTAGGTTTAGGTTTGGTTCTCAGAGTGGTAGATGAGTGGAACGGACTCGGTAAATCAAGTTTAACAACGTTAGTGCTACGACACTAGAGAGCTTTAAGAGAAGATTAGACAGGTTTATGGATGGATAGGGATAATAAATAGAAAATAGGTAGGTATATTTCATATAGGGACTGCCACGTGTAAGCCTGGTCGCTTCTTGCAGCTTCCCTTATTTCTTATGTTCTTATGTGTGTAGTCATGCACGTGGAGGCATCCCCACTCACTCACTCTGCTTCTTTCCACTTTGACCAAGAACGGTCTGAAGCAATCCACTCCAGCTGACGAGAATGGTGCCAGCATGGGGGTTACTCTCGGTCCTCAGGCAGGTGGTGTGTGTGGAATCCAGTAAGTGTGACGTAACATGCTCCCATCCTGCGTGAACTGTCAAGTAAAGTCCTCATGCACTCTTGTAGAATCAATTTTGTGATATGATGATCTCTCTCCGTATGAGCATGGAAATGGGATACCGACTTGTAGCAGGCAACGGTGCGTGGTCCAGCCGTCCACATGGAGTATAAAATCCACCCTCACCCATGAAGGGTTCCACGCGACAGATCGAATGTTTCCTCTGTAGTTTTTTTTCTTTGACTTTGACTTTAGGATGTTCATCTCCTCTTTGCACGTTGTGGTTTGAACAACTCTTAATATCACCATCTCAGCATGTTTGATCTGAAATGATGCAGTTGGTAAGTGATAAAACATCTCCCATGTCCTCCCGCCTGTAGCATCGGGGAACTTGAAAGACCGTCAGTCCTGGTAACTCCTCCAGCCAAGCCAACCAACTAGGACCTGTGGTGATTTAGGAGGGGGTCATCCATCCTTCCTTATCGGCTGCACTCGTCCTGAAAGATCTTCGCCTTCGCCTTAATTGATCATCGCCTTCGCCTTAATCATTACAGGACTGACCAGTCCAAGAGGGTCATGAACGGAGCTGCTCACCCTCAGTACTCCCCTCACAGCTAGTTGATTGACTGATCCCTTTCCAGATCCCGTTTTGTAGCCAGTGCGTCCTTACTCAGATCTATTCTTATTCTTGTCTCTCTCTGTAGGACACAGTACTGTACTATGTCTCCTTAAGGTTACTACTAACCCACTTAGCAGAAATCCTCTCTTTGTGAGCCAAAGATCGCGAGTAAATCTGGATGCCTTTTCGGTGGAGGGTACTGAAAGAAGTAAGTTGTCTACGTACAAGCCCCTCCATGTTCAGTAACTACTAGCTATGCGATATTCTTCCTCACAGTCGGTCAAAGTTCGTTGCAATGCGTAAGCAGCACAGGAGGGACTCCATACACACCCAAAAAGACATACCCGTCATTCGGTAGGCGCGCCGTACCCTCCTTAGGTTCCCATCTTTCCACCAAAGGAATCTCTTAAGGAGTCTCGGTGAAGAGGGGTCACGCCAGCTTGATGAGAAACATTGCCTTCACATCAGCCATCGCGGCAATCCGTTCACTTCGGAAACGCAGAAGGGCACCCACCAGTTTGCTATTTAGGTCAGGAACCTGCATCACTCAGTCTTTGAGGGAAACGTTGTTGTACTTCGCTGCGCAAACAAAGCCTTCACTTTCTCAGGTTTGTTTGGGTTCATGAGTGGATGGTGAGGCAGGCACCAGGTTACTCCTCGTGGTCCTTCACGTTCAGACGCTGGCATCGCTCTTTAACAGCAAGTGTTCTCTCTCTCCTGCATATCGTCGTCTGAAGTCCGAATCCCTAGCGAGGCGTCGTCTGTCCCTTCAAGCGTTTCTGCGCCATCTCGTTGTTGTTGTTTGGCAGATCCGGTTCTTCATCTCAAAATGGTGTGGGTAATTCGTAATGGCCGGCTACCGCTCTGGTGGTAGATGTCCATAGTTGCAACACTTACTTGTCTTCCAGCAACATGCGAGTTCTCACCCGCTGAATGTCACGTGCCTCTTCACCCTCCCAGAGTTTTCGTACTAAAGACATCGCCGGGCATTCGCGGGCTATCCCCATACTTGCGTCTTGGCTCCCTGATTCTGCTCGGTGCTTACAACCACCCCGTTGGGTTGGAGACACGAGATGGCATCTGGGAAGCGAGAGAGCAGCGAATAACTGAGAATTCGCGAGGAGAATTTTGTGAATAATTAATTACTACTGTAAATTACGCACGAAATAAAACTTCACCTCACTTCATATTATGGTTTTCACATTAAAGGCAACTTGAACTTAACCTGTTCCCCCTGCCCATTACCCTGCTATATTACGTTGCATACCACAAAGTTTTCAAGCTGAACTAACAAACCCATACTACTTATCCATACATACACTCTTGGTTTCTCCATCAGTTTGCTGATCAGCCCCGTCCTCTTTGCCTCTCCAGTCCCTACTAGCTAGTAAAGGAGGCGGCTTCTGATAAAGTGGTGAAGGTTAAACGTTTAAGATGGCAACCCACGAGGACGACACGGTGCGAACGTTGAAGACTGCTCGTCAGCAACATATTGAGCAATTAATTAATTATTTTCATCCACCTCAAACGTTCGCACCTTCCTGTCGTCCTCGCGGATTGCTTCTGTTTGCCGCAGAAGCAAGCGTCCCTCCTTCACCTCGCTAGGACTGAGAAAATAAGAGAGGACGGCTGGTCAGCAAACATTAACATGGAACGCGGCGTCCGCCGCTCTTCACCCAGGTTGCTCAGACAGACAGCGGAGGAGGACTGGAAGGGCAGCGACTCCCGGAACATGGACACCTCTAGGCGACGATCACAACACCGCTCACACGCCTGGCTGGGTAACAAGTCATGTTAGGCTGAGAAAACTAGCAATGATAGGGAAAGAGGTGGGGAAAGAAATCGATTTTAAATAAGTCTTTGGTAAGCAAGCGGCTGTGGTTCGTAAACACCGTTTGAGAGGACAGACTAGGTCCCAGGGGAGGAGAAGAGGGAGAGAGAAAAGAATGACGGTGTAAGTGCTCTGTACAGAGGATGGAAGGTGAAGCAGAGAATCGACAATACTAAGAGAGAGAGAGAGAGAGAGAGAGAGAGAGAGAGAGAGAGAGAGAGAGAGAGAGAGAGAGAGAGAGAGAGAGAGAGAGAGAGAGAGAAATATTAACAAAAATAACAAACAATTTCCCTACGTCTCCTCGGTGCATTTTCGGTGGAATTTAAAAGCAGCACGACCACGCCGCCGGTTGTGTTGCTGTGATGCTAGTAATGACTGGCGGGGAACACAAAGGAAGAACGAAAAGCAGGAAACGTCTCTCTCTCTCTCTCTCTCTCTCTCTCTCTCTCTCTCTCTCTCTCTCTCTCTCTCTCTCTCTCTCTCTCTCTCTCTCTCTCTCTCTCTCTCTCTCAGTATTGTCGATTCTCTGCTTCACCTTCCATCCTCTGTACAGAGCACTTACACCGTCATTCTTTTCTCTCTCCCTCTTCTCCTCCCCTGGGACCTAGTCTGTCCTCTCAAACAGTGTTTACGAACCACAGCCGCTTGCTTACCAAAGACTTACTTAATCGACAATACCGAGAGAGAGAGAGAGAGAGAGAGAGAGAGAGAGAGAGAGAGAGAGAGAGAGAGAGAGAGAGAGAGAGAGAGAGAGAGAGAGAGAGAGAGACTGCAGTGATAAGAATCTTGAAAATTTGTTTTTTCATTACGTAAAAATTATCATTCGATACTCTGAATTGAGTGAAAGAACGAAGGTCACAACTCAGAGTAAAGAAAATTTAAATTACCAGTAACGGTAATATGTGAAACTCAGTAAATGAGAAAGGAGACAGGGTGAGAAAGGAGACAGGGTTGCAAGGAAGCAATGGGAGGGAACCGAAGCCCATATTGCCCTAAAGAAAAATAGGCTGTCAGTACACATCACTTCCCATCATTAATCATCATTCCCTCACAACACGTCATATCCATTACTCCCATCACTAATCATCACGCCATTATCCAACCTCCCGTGACCTCCATCACTCCAGCACCCATCATTGACAATCACATTACCTCTGCTCCTCCACCACTGTCACTCTCACACCCCCCGCCACCTCCAGCACCATGCGTCAACCTTTTCTTCACTCACTGAATAATATCACCACCATCCTCATCTATCGCCACCTTTCTCCCCTCATCATCACCAGTCATTCACATTATTACCTTTACCGCATGTACAGGAAGCTTCAGACTTCCAACCAATCATATTTACGCCTCCTAATAAACTTGGAGTTGACATGGTAAGAGGCTAGAAATATTGGTGGAAATAGAGGTAAAGAAAGTGCGTTTCATTTTGAAGCCGACTGTACCTTGTGTGTATCACTGTACCATTCATTATCTCTCACTACCTTTGTGTAACCACCACCACATCAAGAAAACATTTCACCACTGCAGCCTGACATCACTACCACATCACACCATAATATAACTAATGATCAGCAATATTTGTGGCTAAAACTGTAGGTTAATAATACTCAGCACTCATTACTACCAAGGGACAGAACACCATCCAGTAGATATTCCTAATCCTAAATGACAGCTGCTAGAAAAGAGCCGTAGTGTGTGAGGAAATTAACATGATTATCGGAGCGAAAAAAAAAAAAAAAAAAAACGGAGAGAAAAAGAAGACAGCAATAAGTCAATGAAAAAGGTAAAAAAAAAAAAAAAAAAAGTAAAACACAGCACACAGGTGAAAGTTAACTGAAAGATACCACGGCAAGGATGGAGATGGGGGGTGGTAGACTTGCAAGGGGAGAGAATAATAAATCTAGGCACAGGAATAGGGAAAGATTATATATAATGTCCACGGTTTTGCTGAAAATTGTCATTCTTTCGGAAAATTGCGATTATTTTTTCAAAAAAAAAACATCGCTTGCGGAATAACGAATGAACTGCTACACATCACCTGTTACAGGATAAAAGACAGCAGCAGCAGTTGTGGCTGTAGGGTGCCAGGGTGCCATGACAGCGACGCATGTGGGAATGCAACGGCGAGGACTGCAATGAAGTTCGACAGGTAACTGAAAAAAAAATGGAACGTCAAAAGAGAAAACCAAAAATAGTAGAAAACAATAAGCAAATACACAATACTCGTCAAACACACACACACACACACACACACACACACACACACACACATTATTCTATCAGCATCTTGTTCTCTCTTCAAAGCCTTAAAAATTAAAACAACCTGGAGTGAAAAGAGAAGGGAAAATGGAGAAAAAGGTTGAAAAAAAAAACATGAAAGTCTGGTTGGAATCTGAAACCGAACAAAAAATGTACAAGAAATTTACACAATCATAAAATGCATAAATATGAAAGCTTTTAAATCTTTGTAAAGTTACAGTAACTCAAAAGAAAAGAGAGAGAGAGAGAGAGAGAGAGAGAGAGAGAGAGAGAGAGAGAGAGAGAGAGAGAGAGAGAGAGAGAGAGAGAGAGAGAGAGAGAGAGAGAGAAAATTTGGGCTGCATGTCTTGAAACTCACCAATAAATAAAGCTGACGGGGAGAGGTGGCGGCGAGTGACGAGGGGCAGGACAAGGACCACCAAGACAAAAGAGAAAGGAATGATGAAGTAGTAAAAGAAAAAGAATGAGGAAGTAGTATGTGAGGTATCGTCCCTAGCTATCGCCTGACAAGCCAATTTCCGCTTTGCACTCCGATGCCAAGGATTCTTAACTTTTTCACTGCTATTTGGCACACTGAGACATCTCTTCTTGTTTGACAGCCGCCTCCAAACATTATACTGGGTAGAAATTACAGAACATACTCTTTAATCCCCTCGTTTCTTGTACACGCTCACAGATATTTCATACATTGTTTCTAGTGCTGTGAATTGTTGTATGTTGCAGTGAAAATTAATTAATAAGCGAGCAGTTACTGATCTCCCTGAACAAGAGAACGAGGTGAGGTGTGTGAAAAATCTCAGTCATACATATAGAGAGGCGATCATGAAGAGGGAGCAGATATATTCTCCCTGACCTCCTCCTACATGGAAAACAGGATGAGATGAGTGGTTTAAGAAAAATCCCAAGCTTACTCACTGATCAGAATGCCATGAACTCTACGCTTTTCCTGAGGTGCATACATATATAGCTCGCTTTGGTCTAACACGTGATCTCCAAGACCGTGGTGGTGAACATTACACGCAGATATTGTTCTCTCGGTATCTTGCTCTCTTGCTTTAACGCTTTAGAATTTATTCAAGAAAAATAAATGGAAGCTGAGAGAAAGGAAATGGGGACAAGAAAAGCATGAGAAAAAAATAAAATCACGTAAATAAACACGATATTTTTAGATAATTTATTCCAAAACGAGAGAGAGAGAGAGAGAGAGAGAGAGAGAGAGAGAGAGAGAGAGAGAGAGAGAGAGAGAGAGAGAGAGAGAGAGAGAGAGTGGTGAAAGTGTGGTGAAAAGAAAGAGAAAGGGGAAGCGAAAGACGACAGCCTAAACGAGCGGTGAGGAATACAGGAGAAAAAGAGGGGGAAAAAAAAAACCCTTTGGGACGCAAGGCTCACCAATAAAGTTGACGCAGCATCAACAGGGACGGTGGTGGCGTGTGGTGAGGTGGCGAGGAGCTGGACGAGGACCATCACGACTGAAAAGCAAAAGGATGAAGAAGTAAAAGGAGACGACGATATGTGTAAGTTCATGCAGAAAAGGAAGCAGAAAACTCAGGGACAAGAAAAGGTGGAGGCTGACAAAGAGGACGTGGATAACGAGAGAAAATGTTAAGACTGCAACGACGCGCTCCCCGTCACCCACCACCCTTCCCACCCTCCTAACACACACACACACACACACACACACAACCACACACACAACCACATTCCTTCACTAAATACTGTCCCCACCCCACCACACACAAGTCTTCTGTCCACTAGCCAGAACACACACACACACACACACACATTTCCTCTCACCACTGCAACGCACGCAAGCATACGACTCACAAACCGAGTCTCTTGAAACTAGAAGTGCAACAGGAATAAAAGCGGAAGACGAGAATAACAAAGCGTTGAGGAAGGGAAAGATGAACAGGCAATCTGTAAAGGGGGAGAAAGCAACATTAATAAAGATTTACTGAATCTCTAAAGTTTGCCTCCAGTGACTTACGGTGAAATTAGGAACTTTTGTGTGTGTTTTCGAACACTCACCCACTTTCCAATTGGTCTTAAAATCATGGTTTCCAGGAAAATCTATGAAAAATGTATATAGTGCAAGAATTTAAAAATAGCAACAGAAATCAACGGACTGTTCCATTGCCTTAGAATACAAGATGAACAAGACAACAACACAAGTGCAGAGGCAGCCGAGAAATTGTGGCTGGATGGTTGAAGTGCATAAAAGAAGGGAACAAACGAATGAGGACAGCAGTTTACATGAGGAAAGAGAATGAAACACGAACAAGGAGCGAGAGAAGGATGAAGCGCATCAAGTGTTAACCAAACAAAACTTAATATCACGTTAAGTTTATAATCTCTTAAAATCCTGTTTCTTAAGAACCGCTGATAACACTAAACAATATATACACGAGCGAGCAAATGTGGCTATTGAATTTTAATACAACTTGCGATGAGAGCTGTAAAACTCATCCCCGACACACACACACACAAAATAAATAAATAAATAAAATAAAATAAATAATAATAATAATAATAAAATAAAAATAATATATGTAGATAAATAAATATGCAAATAATATATGTAGATAAATAAATATGCAAACTATTTAATAATAAAACAGCGAGGTCACAACCCCTCGGGTTACATCCCGTACCTACTTGCTGCTAGGTGAACAGGGACTACACATTAAGAGGCTCGCCCATTTGCCTCGTCGCTCCCGGGATTCGAACCCAGGCCTTCTTGGTTGTGAGCCGAGCGTGCTAACAACCACTACACTACGCGGCGTGTGTGTGTGTGTGTGTGTGATACAAGGAAGAATAGAAAAATACGAGAAAAATTAAGAAAATCCAAATAAAATGTGGAAGAGGAAAATACACACGTACAAACACACAAAATAAACAAAATAGAATAAGAAATAATAATGTGAATAAAAAGCACGAGAAGAAAAGAAAAGAGAAAACAGACGACAAAATATTGCAACGAAGGAAAAAAAAAAGTCACCGTACAAGAGCGAGTAGCAGTACACTAGGCGGAGGAAGAGAAAGGGGAAGAACAGAAAACGGGAAGGAGAGGGATACTGCAGAAACCCGCTCGCCACGCCACACGTCGTCGTCGTCGTCGTCGCCGCCGCCGCTCACCACAGCCACACGCACTGCCAACTTTCATGTCTCCTTGTTCCGGTTTCCTGTTACAAACCAAAGAAATTTGTGTAATCTATTGCTCAATTTTCTGTGTTAACAAGAACTATACCAAATGTTTGAATAAGGATCGCAAGAGTTGAAGCTCCTATTATTATATTTGGTAAACAGGTGGTATACGTATCACAACCATCTAAAAGCGTTCATTCGTTATTGTTGTTGTTCCGTAATCCTCGTCAATAACAAATAACTGACTGCCTAATTATTTCAAGGACTTGAAAACTTGCACCGAGGCAGCAATGGAGTAAATATACTAGCAGCTTTTGGAAGTGAAAAGAAATTACAAAGATCTGTATAATTTATCACACGCACGAGTAAGCGATAACAGAAAATTGAAAGGGAATCGACGAGAGGCAGACGCTGACAGAGAAAGAAAGACAGACAAGAGATAAAGATAAACAGAAAGGGGCGAGGCACAGACAGACAGACGGACAGACAGAGAAGGTGGCGGCGGATGAAAAAAAAAAAAAAAGGAAGGCGCAAAGGTGGGGATCATAACAGAGGGTTAGTTAAAGAAAGAAAAGAGGGAAAGGGAAAGAGAAACATTCAGGGCAGAAGTTGGAAGCGCGAAGAGGATGATGAAAAACATATCAGCGAGACGTACGTCGCGTATATTGCCAGTATTCAAGGAAGTTTTAACATTAACAAGCATCACGTTAATTATAATATTTTAAACCATGAATCACCAGAAGGACGATTTACGATTAATTCCGAAATAGTTGGGAGGCAATTCTAGGAGGAAGGGAGGGAGGGAGGGAAACGAGGAGGAGGACGAGGAGGTGGAGGGACGAGGAGAGAAAGTAAGGAAGTAGAAGAGGAGGATGGGGATGGAGGCGTGGAGAAAAGGAAGTAACTAGTTAACGAGTAAAGGAGGAAACACATGAATCAGGGGGAAACGAGGGACCGAATGACCCTTGAAGAGCTTGTATCCTGTAATAATAATAATAATAATAATAATAATAATAATAATTATTATTATTATTAGTAGTAGTAGTAGTAGTAGTAATACCAGCTAATACCACCAAATTACCATGAAAAGAAGCGATAATGAAGCCCAGTACATCTAACTTAGCCATCTAACATTCCCTTACTCCCCTCCCCACCCTCTCCTCCTTCCACGATGCACAACTCTCCATCCACCAGTGAAGGAAATAAATCTCTGAAGAGGGAGGGAGGAAAGGAGAGAGAGAAGTGGTAGACAGGAGGCAGCAAACGAACAAGAGAACGAAATTTATCATCTTGACGTTTAGAGCGGAGGGAGGGAGAAGGAAAACGGTGGAATGCTGCAAGAAACCAACTGACAGGCAAAGAAAGAACAGTGGAGGAGGAGGAAGGAGAGAGGAAAGCAGCAAGAAGTAACAGAGGCCAGCAGGGGGTAGAGTCTGAGGAAGGAGGCACGGGTGGAGGCAGGGAAGGTGGCAGGGGGCAGGATGGAAAGAAGATGAAGGGTAATAATTGTAAACCTATTGGAAAAATTATCAATGTTCACGTGATACTGGGAATACTACCAAATATTTTAAAATCTCACTACTGATGCAGGAACAAATTAACTTGAGAAGAGGCAAGAGGGAAGATAGAGAAGTACATAAAGGAGTGGGAGGGTGCAAAACGAGGAACGAGCGAAGGGTGGAGGAAGAGAACAAGTAAACAGTGAGGGAGGAGGAGAAAATGCCAACGAGTGGAGAAGCGAGGGAGAAAACAAGTAAACTGGTGATGATGGAGGGACGTAAAGAGTCTGAGTACCATTACCAACATTTAAAAAAATAAAATAGATATACGTGTATCTTTGAAATATGAAAATAAAACTTACCCATAAAAATCATGAAAACTACATAAAAACTGTTTAAGAACTACATCCAACTTGGAAATATGAAACAAAAACTTATCAAACTTATCTATAAACATCATGAAAACTAACACACACACACACACACACACACACACACACACACACGCTTGCAACGAGATAAGCAAACTTCCACTGTTTAATACAAGGCTTGAAACTCACCTGAACAAGACGTTGCAATGACACCGGATCGACAGTGACAGTGTGGCGTGTGTGTGTCCTTGTTCGTGTGGAGAGGAGTGGTGGAGGACAAGATAAAAGATGAGAACGAGGAGAAAGAAAACTAAAATCGAGAAGCGTTGAATCAGCAGAAAAAGGAAGAGGAATGTGAGCCCCATCTGCAGATGTAAGGTGAGGAACACAAAGCCAGCGGAGAGGGCGAGGATGATGATAACGATAACGATGGAAAGGCAACGAGGAGGAAGAGGGACACGAGGACAAGCGTTAAAAAAGACTAAAGGGGGAAAAGAAAGGAGGAGCAGGAGCAGCAGCAGCCAAAGGAAGCTACACCACCGCTCCTCGCCACCACGACACACACACTGAAAAATGGGAAGTCCCTCAGGCTCGACCCTTCATCGCCTCGAGCTCACGTCTCGAAACCTAAGAAAGTTCGAACAGCAAAAATAGCAATCCCATCTTTTCTGAAACGTACTCTGACCTGTACCGAAAACCTTGTACTGTGCCTGTACATCAGTCGCAGTTTAACAGTTTATTAAAGAAAGGTTGGTTACAAAACAGTGCATAGGGGCGCACGAACATAGGTTGGGGATTAATAACACTACAGAAAAAAAAAAAAAATAAATAAATAAAAGCGCTGCAAGAGAACTGGGCACTCAGGCTTGTTATTTTTGTATTGTGGTTTATGAAATGTTACGGGGGATGTTCATTTTATTTTTGTGTTATATATAATTGTATATTACAATAGTTAAGTTTTTGTTATTATTAACGACTTAATGATGTGATATGAGGAATATTTATGACTCCATGTTACAGGCTATTGTAATGTGAAACTTCATTGATGATTTATTACCAATTACCGTTGTATTATTTTGTTAGGATGGGGGAGATGACCTTATCGCTGCCGATTCCATTAACAAACATATGCTGCTGCTGCTGCCACTACTACTACTATTACTGCTACTACTACTACTACTACTACTACTACTACTACTACTACCGATATTACTAACACCATCATCACCACCATTACTACTACTACTACTACTACTACTACTACTACTACTACTATTACTACTACTACACTACTATTATTATCAATATTACTACCACCACCACCACCACCATCACTACTACTACTACTATTACTACTACTACTATTATCAATATTACCATCACCACCACCATCACTACTACTACTACTACTACTACTACTACTGGTTCTAGGGTGATTCGTCCCCGGGTGAAATGTCCCGGTTGCTTCATCCCCGGGGTATTCATCCCTGGAGGATTGGAACCCTAGGGTTATTTGTCCCCTAGGGTGATTCGTTCCCTTGGCTGTATTTTTGTCGCGTTAGTTACGAAACTCCATTACTACGACAAGATCCGACCATCAATGTGTGTGTGTGTGTGTGTGTGTTTGTGATGTTGTGTGAGTGTGTTGTTCGAATCATGATTTGATACATCAGGTTGTTAGCTTGACTACCGTTCACTGGTTCGGTTTTCTATTTTCACTTTTCAGTACGTGGGCCACCACAGTCAGAGCAGCATGCCGCACACAATCCCATCAAGGCGTGGCAGGGAAAAGCTTGTTGATGATCTTAACTTCATCTACGCTGCACAGAAGAAAAACGCCGATGGAACCAAGCAATACTGGCGATGTGAGGCTACTGCATGCAAGGCTCTTGTTCACACAACAGTAGGGGATGAAACCTTCACTATCGTGAAAGTGCGAACGGGCACAATCATTCCACGACTGCTGCGGCTGTGAAGTCGAGGGAGGCCATGGGCGAGCTGAAAGCTGATGCTACTTCTACTCAAGAATGTTCTCGTGCTTTGGTGGCTAACGTTTTGTCAAAAGTGGATGAACATTCACTGGCTCATGTGCCGTCGACATCTACTACGAGCCGCTACGTGCGGCAGTGACGACAGGACGCTCAACAAGCTCCTCCAATTCCCCTGACTCGCACTGGCTATGTTATTCCTGAAGAGTACACCAAGTTAACAGTCGGGAAAGATGTTTTTTATTTCATTTTTTTCTTTATTCTTCAAGTTTCTTTTTTTTTACACACACTATATACATAAATTCAGGAACATATATTCTCTTTTTTTTTTTTTTTCTTTATTTCATCCTCTTGAACAAGCTACGGTTTTCACACTTATATACATAATTTTATTATAAAATATTCTTCTTTTTTTTTTTTTTTTTTATCTTTTTAGCGTTTTTTTATTTAATGATTTTCTTCACATATCTTTTTGACATTTCTTCGTATTTTCGTTTTCCTTCGTGTAATTTCATTCTCTTGGATGAATCCATCCATAATTGTTACATTTTTTTTTTCTTTGCATTTTTTTTACAAACACGTCCGTTTTACATTTGTTTTTCTTGCCGCATGAAAAGCAAGGCTCAAGTTTATGTAGGAAAAAAAGTTAATTTATCCTCTCCATCAAATTAACTTTTTCACACATGCTTCAATAATTTTACTACATTTTTTTTCATTTTTCTTTTTTGTCCTTTTCAAGTTCCGTTTTTCCCATTGATATACATAACCTTACTAATTTTTTTATTTCTTTTTTTTTCTGTTTTATTTTTTTACGTTACGGTTTTCACACACATACATAATTGTATTACAATATCTTGTTTTTCTTCTTTATTATTTTTTTTATTCACATTTTCACGTTTTTATTTTTTCATTCTCTTGAAAGATATATTTTTCACATATTTCACATTTTCTTTTCCTTGTTTTCCCTCTGGGACAAATCCCGCTGTTCACACAAACATCCACATTGCGTATTTATTTCCTTTATTTTTTCACAAATGCATCCATTATTTTGGTTTATATTTTGTTGGTTTTTCTTTTCCTGTTTTAATTCTTTTTGGGGAACGTTTTTCACACACATATGTAAAATTTTTATACATTATTTTCTTTTTTTCGTGTTTTTTTTTTTTTTATTTCACAGAGAAAATGTTCTTCCTGCGTGACAAGCAAGGCTCAGATTCTTCTAGGAAAACACACAATTAATCCTCTTCTTCACGCTGTCTTTCTTTTTTTTTTTTCATTTATTTCACAGAGAAAATGTTCTTCCTGCGTGACAAGCAAGGCTCAGATTCTTCTAGGAAAACACACAATTAATCCTCTTCTTCACGCTGTCTTTCTTTTTTTTTTTTTCATTTATTTCACAGAGAAAATGTTCTTCCTGCGTGACAAGCAAGGCTCAGATTCTTGCAGGAAAACACACAATTCATCTTCTTCTTCACGCTGTCTTTCTTTTTCACACAGGCATCCTTAATTTTACTGCATATCTTATTGTTTTTATTTTTTTCTTTTTTTTTTGTAATTTTCAGGTTTTGTTTTCCATACATAATTTTACTACCTTCTCCTTTTTTCCTATTTTTTTTTGTTTTGTTTTTGTTTTATCCTCTTGATCAAGTTACGCTTTCCACACAAACATCGATAATATTATTACAGCACGTATTTTACTTTTTCTTTGAATTTTTTTTTTTTTTTTTTAACTCTAAGTTACGTTTTTCATTCTTTTTAACTTGTGTTATCTTATATTTATTTCTTTTCTTTATTTTTTTCATGATCAAGTTTTTTCTTTCACACATGATATATGCATATTTTTCTTCAACGTTTTTCTTTCCTTTCTTTCATCCTCCTGAGCAAGTTACGGTTTTTATAATTATGCACATAATTGTATGAGAGAGAGAGAGAGAGAGAGAGAGAGAGAGAGAGAGAGAGAGAGAGAGAGAGAGAGAGAGAGAGAGAGAGAGAGAGAGAGAGAGAGAGAGAGAGAATGTTTATACTTCACTAAGTACACATGTATGTACTGTGATGTCCAGGTAACAAAAGCCAAAAGACAAGGAGTCCGTGCACCACAACATTTGGTTCTCTTGCGCAACACAAGAGAGCCATGAAAGCAAGGGTGGACTTTGCCGCGGCACAGGCAGCGTCACATCTCAGGCCTGGGCACACAGAGAGCAATGTCTACAGCGACACTGGCACACCTGTCTCAGCAAACACTTTGAGACGCCTGCATGTACTGGATGGCACGATGAAACACCCGCCAAGAGAAAAGTGCGAGGCACGCAGCCAGCAGAGCGAGGGGCAGGCGCCGTTTTCTGGAGATGCAGACATTTGCACTCTTGCTCACACGTCCTTCACATTCATCAACAGCTTTTCATACTTTTTGTTGTTGTTTATAGATAAATGCTCTATGATCGACACTGACCCTTTTTTTTTTTTCTATCAAAATAAAAAAAAAACATTTAAGAAAATATTTTCATACGAATAAAAAAGTTTTCTAATAATTATTCTAATAAATATTAATTTTACGACGACTTGTTAAAGAAGTAGTTATTGACAGACCTAGAAAAAATGCTCCCCTGCATGACGAACTACTTCAAACACTGACTGAATTAAAATGTTGAAGAGTTATGTTGCAATTAGCAAGACCATCTTCTATTTTACATATTTTTATTTTTCTATTTTTTTCTTTTACATAAATCTGGTTGTAACTCCTCATGAACATGTTTCACGACAGTACGCATCTACACAAAAAGTATCATTAAGCTACAGTGATATTTAGTGACGTGAAAACAATACGGGGAAATACCCCAACCTTACACCCACTATTATGGGTCCTCGTGGCCCAGTGGGTAGAGTGATGGACTTTGGAGTTTTGAGTGAGGGACGCCGGGGTTCAAACCCCACTCAGAACTCACAAGTCAGAACTCACAAGAAACTTCAAGGGCATCCTCTCCATCGCCACGTGTGCCTAACAAGCACACAACACCACGTGGTGATGGAGCTTCGTCACCACGTGGGCCTAACAAACACACAATAGGTGACGGAGCTGCCCACGGGAGGTGAGAGAGCAACACCTCCCTGTGCCTCCCACGGGAGGTGAGAGCTGCAAGGGGCAATATATTATCAAATAATAATATTATTATTATCATACCCATTAATACTTCTACTACCCATTAATACTTCTACTACCACTACTACTGCTACTACCACTACTGCTACTATGTTTACAACCACCCTACCCTCGCTAGAGGTAGGGTAGATGATTTTTCTTTTTTCTTTATATTTTTCACATATGAATCCGTTATTTTGTAGTAGTAGTAGTAGTAGTAGTAGTAGTAGTGGTAGTAGTAGTAGAAGTATTAATGGGTATAATAATAATAATATTATTATTATAATTATCATTATATATATATATATATATATATATATATATATATATATATATATATATATATATATATATATATATATATATATATATATATATATATATATATATATATATATATATATATATATATATATATATATATATATATATATATATATATATATATATATATATATATATATATATATATATATATATATATATATATATATATATATATATATACTTAATTTTATTACAATATATTTTTTCATTTTTACTTTCATTATCTTTCTATTTTTTTTCTTTATTTGTTTTTATTTATTTATTTATTTATTTATTTCATTTTTTATTTATTTTTTTGCACATACTTCCTAAATATTTTTTTGTTGAAGTTGATTTTTTCTTTCTTTTTTTTTCTTCATTTCATTCTCTTGAACAAATTGTCTTTTTCTCTCTTATATAAATATTTTCTTTTTACTATATATTTATTTTTTCATGCTTTTTAATCTTTTTGTTGTTCTCTTCGAGAAATTGTTATTTTCACATATGCATTCATTTTTTTACTACACTTTTCTTTTTTTCCCTTTTAATTTCATTGCATGTTTTTTTTTTTCAAAGAAATAATGTTGTTAGTGCATGAAAAACAAGACACCAATTTCTTTTGTTAAAAATACTTTTATCCTCTTCATCATGTTAAGTTTTTCACACATACATCCATTAATGTCTCTTTTTTTTCTTTTTTTCGTTATTTTTTTATCCTTTTCAATTTACATTTCTCAGACATATATACGTAATTTTACTGCATTTTTTCTTTCTTCTTTGTTATATTTCATCCTCTTCAACAAGTTCCGCTTTTCACGCAAACATCCATAATTACAGTGCGCATTTTCCTTTTTTTTTTTTTGTATTTTCTTTTACATTCTCTTGAACGTGTTACGTCTTGTTTACAAATATATCTTTTGTTCTTTATTTTTCAAGTTACGTGTTTTTATTTTTTTCCTTTTATTTTATTCTTTTTTCCTTTATTCTTTTTCATCATGATTAACTCACACATACTATATACATATTTTTCTACAACATTATTTTTTTTCTTTTCTTCATGTCATCCTTCTGGACAACTTACGACTTTCACACTTATATACATACGTAACTGTATTGCAAGATTGTGCTCTTTTATTTTTATTTTTTTTTCACGTTTCAGTTTGTTTTTTTGCTCATCAGTAAGTCATATGTTTCCCCTTTTCTTTGTTTTCCTGTTTCTTTGTTTTATTTCATCGTCTCACACAAGTAACCCTTTTCTCACAAACATCCCTAATTAGGGTACATGATTTTTCTTTTTTCTTTATATTTTTTCACATATCAATCCGTTATTTTACTGCTTATTTTCTTCTTTCTTTCGTTTTCTTTTATTTTTAATCCTCTTTATATATATATATATATATATATATATATATATATATATATATATATATATATATATATATATATATATATATATATATATATATATATATATATATATATATATATAAAATATTTACTATAATTTTTTTTTCCTTTATTTCGCATTTTTCCACCGCAATAATGTTGGTGCTGCATAAAAGGCAAGGCTCAGACTCATGCAGGATAAAAAAAAAAAAGACAATTTATCTTCTTCATCAAGTAAGTTTTTCACGCATCCATCCATAATCTTAGCACCTGTTTCTTTTTATTTTTGTTTATCTTTTTTTTCCTTATTCTCTTTAAATTACTTTTTTTTATTTTTTTTTATTTTTTTATTTCATTTTTTTTTATTCTTCAAGTTTCTTTTTTTACACAAACTATATACATATATTCAGGAACATATATTCTCTTTTTTTCTTTTCTTTATTTCATCCTCTTGAACAAGCTACGGTTTTCACACTTATATACATAATTTTATTATATAATATTCTTCTTCTTCTTTTTCTTATTTTTTTTTCTTTTTAGCGTTTTTTTATTTAATGATTTTCTTCACATATCTTTTTGACATTTCTTCGTATTTTCGTTTTCCTTCGTGTAATTTCATTCTCTTGGATGAATCCATCCATAATTGTTACATTTTTTTTTCTTTTTCTTTGCATTTTTTTTTTTACAAACACGTCCATTGTTTTACTTTGTTTTTCTTGCCGCATGAAAAGCAAGGCTCAAGTTTATGCAGGAAAAAAAGCTAATTTATCCTCTTCATCAAATTAACTTTTTTTTCACACATGCTTCAATAATTTTGAATTTTTTTTTTTCCTTTTTTTTTTTTTTTGTCCTTTTCAAGTTCCGTTTTTCCCATTGATATACATCATTTTACTATTTTTTTTTATTTCCTTTTTTCTGTTTTATTTTTTACGTTACGGTTTTCACACACATACATAATTGTATTACAATATCTTATTTTTCTTCTTTATTTTTTACTTTTATTCACATTTTCACGTTTTTAATTTTTCTTTCTCTTGAAAGATATATTTTTAACATTTTTCACATTTTCTTTTCTTTGTTTTTCCCTCTCGGACAAATCACGCTGCTGCTGTGAGTAAGAATGCGACATGTACCTTAAATCTGAGGAGAGAGAGAAAAAGACACGTTACAAAAGTGTTGTGGTTTGAGCAGCACAAGAGCAACAAGATGCAAGACTGGTGCACGGAAATAAAGTACACACAGAGATAGCGCACCTAATGAATAGCACTTCTAAATGCACCTTGTCAAACAGTGCTGGGTGGACAGAATGGACACAGGAATCGGGTTGCTAGTGCTGAGTCATTAGGGAGCTTTAAAAGATGAGATAAATGTATGGATGGAGATGATAAGAGATAATGGATTCAAGCTTGAAAAAAAAAAAAAGTTATACTTAAAAAAGGACTGGAAGAAATTGGTTCTCAAACAGAATGGTGGATGAATGGAAGGGACTCAAGAATCAGGTTGTTAGTGCTGAGTCATTAGGGAGCTTTGAAAGGAGATTAGACACATGAATGGATGGGGATGACAGGTGGAAACAGGCAGGTGTGCTTCAAACAGGGACTGCCACATGTAGGCCAGATGGCTTCCTGCACCAGTCCTTGTGTATTGTGTAAGAAGTGTTCTATGTTCTCACATCATGACTGTTTTTCACAGGCAACAGATTATTTTAATCAGAATCTTGAGGATGATCTTTTTACTGCTGGGATGGCAGTGTTTGGCAATGACTATATTCATGAAATAACACTTGGAAACTGCAATATTTTCCATAAAAGACTGTAAGTGGAAGGTATAAACTCTTTGTTCAATCAATTAAAAAATTGAACAAGTTCTTGAAAATACCAATAACTTTCGCTAAACTGTAGAATCCTTGTGAAACTGTCAACAGCCCACCCTGCCACACACCACCTCACCCTTCACATCACCTCTGTTCAGTCAGTACTAGTGGTGAACACACTCTTGGAAACCCTCACAGCTTTCATTAAACTGATAGAAGGGAGAACTCATGTTGAACTTATGTTGAACAGTCTCCCTGCCACACACACCACCAAACATCCTACTCATTTCCAGATACTGTTTATTTCTGGGCAAAGTACAGTGCCTTTGCAACTCATCGTCTACACAATGAAGGGATCACCAAGGAGATTAATGAGCTGAGTGAACCTAAACCTAACCTAACCCTCAGATGAAGACGTTAATATTACTTCAGTATCACCCAACTCTTCTTATTACCTCACCTAAACTGACTCTTCACCTCACCTCACTTCACCTAACCTGACAGAGAGAGAGAGAGAGAGAGAGAGAGAGAGAGAGAGAGAGAGAGAGAGAGAGAGAGAGAGAGAGAGAGAGAGAGAGAGAGAGAGAGAGAGAGAGAGAGAGAGAGAGAGAGAGAGAGAGAGAGAGAGAGAGAGAGAGAGAGAGAGAGAGAGAGAAGCCCCATAAATAAACAAAACAAACAAATCCGTTGGCTCTTCCCACCTGTCATGAGTAGCCAGGTATGGGTGGCTTGTCATAGATGTCCTTGAGTGGCGCCAGGATTTCTGTGCCCCCCATGTCGGCTTTCATCGCGGCCTGCAGCTGGCATGCCTCACGCAGCGTTGCCTCTGAGTACACACGACTCCCCCTGCAACAGTCACACCACAAGGATTACGGTAAGCACACACACACACACACACACACACAGAAGACAGTAGGCACCCGCTGAAATAATAATTACTCCCAGTGAGGTCTAAAGCACTATTCAGGGGGTGCTGTGAACTTATCATTAAACCCAGCTGTGACCTCATTAAACATTTCTCTTTGTGTCTCACAACACAAGGGGGCAGTCAGAGCCTGCCCTTTAAAGACAACTCTCTTCCTCCACACAAAACTACAAGCACCTAATAACACACACACCCTTCACTCGAAAATTAAAAATTATCATGGCGACTCCTACACCAGCCTCGGAGTTCCCATTTGGGGAGGGGACCTCAAATGTCCCCAAGTCGGACTGCTCTTATGAGGTGTCTTGACACCCCCGTCAACTTTTTCTTCATTAACTTCTGCAATATTCACGGTCTAAGATCTAATTTTCAATCTGTAGAACACCACCTCTCCTCTTCTAAACCTCATCTTCTTTTCCTCACTGAAACAAAGGTGTCTAAGGCAACTGACAGTAACCCTTTTTCTGCTCTCTCCTAATTTCTCTATCCTACTCGCGTGCCCACGCTCCTGAAACTTCAGAGATTTCCAACATCTGGCTACGACTACAGTCACTCTCAAACTAAATTTATCTGTGCTGTATACCTCTCACCTAACTCCTCTGGCTATAAGAAATTCTTTGACTACTTAACTTCCAAAGTGGAGCACATTCTGACTCTCTTCCCTTTTTCAGAGATCTCCATACTTGGAGACTTTAGTGTTCACCACCAGCTTTGGCTTTCCTCTCCCTTCATTGACCATACTGGTAAACTAGCCTTCAACTTTGCTATCCTCCATGACCTAGAGCAATTGGTGCGACACCCTACTCGTCTTCCTGACTGTCTTAGAGATATGCCCAACATTCTTGACTTTTTCCGTTGGGCTCCTCAGATCACAACCTCATATCTGTATCTTGTCTTATTGCTCCAGTCCCTACTCAGGATCCCCCTAAGTGAAGGTGCCTCTAGCATTTTGCCTCTGCTAGTTGGGAGAACCTGAGGAGGTATTTTGCTGATTTTCCTTGGAATGGCTACTGCTTCCGTGTCAGAGATCCGTCTTTGTGTGCTGAGCGCATAACAGAGGTGATAGTGTCTGGCATGGAGGCGTACATTCCTCACTCTTTTTCTCGATCAAAACCTTCCAAAGCTTGGTTTAACACAGCTTCTTCTTGTGCTATAGAGGATAGAGAGGTGGCCCACTAAAGATACTTAAGCCTTCCATCACCAGAATCTCATGCACTTTATTTTTTTCTGCTCAGAACCATGGCAAGTCTGTTCTTCAACTAGCGAAAAAACTCCTTTATTGATAGAAAGTGTGAAAAACTTTCAAGATCTAACTCCCCTTGTGATGTCTGGTATCTAGCTAAAAATATCTCCAATAACTTTGCTTCTTCTTTCTTTCCTTTATTTCAACCAGATGGCATTAGTGCTATCACATCTATGTCTAAAGCTGAACTCTTCGTTCAAACCTTTGCTAAAAACTCTATCTTGGACGATTCAGGGGTTGTTCCTCCCTCTCCTCCACCATCTGACTACTTCATGCTACCTATTGAAATTCTTCGCAATAATGTTTTTCATGCCCTCGGAAGGCTTATGGACCTGATGGGGTCCCTCCTATTGTTCTCTGAAACTGTGCCTCCGTGCTTGCACCTTGCCTAGTCAAACTCTTTTAACTCTGTCTGTCAACATCTACCTTTCCTTCTTGCTGGAAGTTTGCCTACATTCAGCCTGTTCCTAAAAAGGGTGACCGTTCTAATTCCTCAAACTACCGTCCTATTGCTGTAATTTCCTGCCTATTTAAGTTTTTGAATCTATCCTCAACAAGAAGATTCTTAAACATCTATCACTTCACAACTTCTATCTGATTGTCAGTATGGATTCCGTCAAGGCCGCTCTACTGGTGATCTTCTGGCTTTCCTTACTGAGTCTTGGTCATCCTCTTTTAGAGAATTTGGTGAAACTTTTGCTGTTGAATTAAGCATATCTAAAGCTTTTGATAGAGTCTGGCACAAAGCTTTGATTTCCAAACTACCCTCCTATGGCTTCTATCCTTCTCTCTGTTGCTTCATCTCGAGTTTCCTTTCTGACTGTTCTATTGCCGCTGTAGTAGACAGTCACTGTTTTAATTTTATTAACAGTGCAGCTCCTCAGGGTTCTGTCCTGTCACCCACTCTCTTCCTATTAATCATCAATGATCTAAACCAAACACTCCTACGCTGATGATACCACCCTGCACTTATTCCACGTCTTTTCATAGACGTCCAACCCTAGAGGACTTTACTTCCCTACAGGAAGTAAACCTTTCACGCAGGGAAGCCACAGAGCGCATGACTTTGGATCTCTCTAAAATTTCTGATTGGGGGAGAGCAAACTTACTATTGTTCAATGTCTCAAAAACTCATGCCTTCATCTATCAACTCGACACAACCTTCCAGACAACTATCCCCTCTTTTTCAGTGACACTCAACTGTCCCCCTCTTCTACACTGAATATCCTCGGTCTGTCCTTTACTTATAATCTGAACCGGAAACTTGACATCTCATCTTTATCTAAAACAGCTTCTAAGAATTTAGGTGTTCTGAGATGTCTCCGCCAGTTTTTCTCACCCCCCCCCTTATCTGCTAACTCTGTACCATCCTTATCCATCCATGTATAGGGTATGTTTCACATGTCTGAGGGAGGTTCTACTCATACTGCTCTTCTAGACAGGGTGGAATCAAAAGCTTTTCATCTCATCAACTCCTCTCCTCTAACTGACTGTCTTCAGCCTCTCTCATCGCCACAGTGTTACATCTCTAGCTGTCTTCTACCGCTAATTTCATGCTAATTGCTCTTCTGATCTTGCTAACTGCATGCCTCCCCTTTTCCCATGGCCTCGTTGCACAAGACTCTTCTTTCTCTCATCCCTATTCTGTCCACCTCTCTAACGCAAGAGTTAACCAGTATTCTCAATCATTCATCACTTTCTCTGGTAAACTCTGGAACTCCCTGCCTGCTTCTGTATTTCCACCTTCCTATGACGTGAATTCCTTCAAGAGGGAGGTTTCAAGACACTTATCCTTCAATTTTTGACTACCGCTTTGGACCCTTTTATGGGACTGGCATTTTAGTGGGCTTTTTTTTTTTTTATTGGCACAAGAGGAGGAGGAATACAAAGGAATACAAAGGAATGAACAGACAGCAACAGCCCTACTGGGCCTAACGAGGCTGTCTGTGTGTCTATTCTACCACTACCACTACAGATTCTAAGAGTTAGAGGCTGGAGGACACTAGGGTTCAAAGGAAGGAAAACAAGAGAGCATAGGGAGAAGGAAAGGCTAAGATGTGATAGGAAAGGATGAAAGAGAAATTATACTATTCACTACAGTAACTAAAAAAAAAAAAAAGTACGCAAAGTATATTATATGAGGGATTGCTGCGAGGTGATTGTCCAACCTTTGTTTAAAAGTTTCTATTGTATTACTATCGACAATATATGCTGGATGAGAGTTCCAGACACTTATAATTCTATTGAAGAAATAATACTTAGCCTCGTCTGATCTGAAACGCTTACCTATAATCTTGTAACCATTATTTCTAGTGGTGTTGGAACTGTCAATGATGATATAGTTGTTTACATTTACGTTATCAAAGCCCCGACACATTTTAAACAGCTCAGTTAAGTCTCCTTGCATTCGCCGTTTCTCTAAGCTGAACAAGTTGAGTTCCCTCAAGCGCTCCTCATAAGGCTTGTTCCGCAGTCGTGGGATCAACTTGGTAACTCTTCTTTGGACTCTCTCCAGCTTGTCTATATCTTTCTTGTAATGGGGTGACCAGAACTGGACTTGAAAGTGAATTATCGCCTTAACGTAAGCTAACTTCCAATCCTTGGGAACCTTACCGCATTTAAATGATTTGGTGAAAAGCAATGAAAGGGGCTTACAAATTTGAAATCTAGTTTCTTTCAGGACACGTGGTGCAATACCATCTGGGCCGGGGGCTTTGTCAGTTTTCATTTTATCAATTGATTATTTCTTTTTCATGAAAAACGCAGACAATTAAGGGGGTTATGTTGTGGAGCATAAGGAGTGGTTCGGGGATTGTATGAATATTTTCCTCTGTAAAAATTGAAGCAAAATAATCATCCAGTGTGTCCGCGATCTGAGTTTCTTCGGTGACAAAATTACCGTTATCTAGTGTAATTTGATTAATGTGAGATGTAATGACTTTTTTATTTCGAACGTAACCGTAAAATTCTTTGGGACTGGATTTAGCAATGCTTGCAATATACATTTCTAGATTTTTCTTACTATGTCTAATGAGCTTTTTTGATTCACGTCGGAGTCTGTCATATTCTAGTTTATCGGCCTCATTCTGAGAGAACAAATATTTACTGTAGGCACGATTTTTCTGCAGTAGTTGTGACTCAGTGTTGTTTGTCCACCATTTAGGTTTGTTTCTCTTGCATGGACGTTTTTTACGCATAGGGATACATGTCTTCACACCATTTTATAAAAAGTAGCTACTTAAATTTCGCCCATGATTCTTCAATGTTACTTTCGCCAAGTTCAGCGTTCCAATCTGCGACAGAAAGAATTGACCTGAGTCTCTCGTAGTCTCCTTTTTTATAAATGAAAACTTTTTCGTTGCTAACAATGTCCTTATATGCTTGAAGGCTGATGTTAAAAGAGACAATCTTGTGGTCACCCGTACTAAATTCAGGACCAATATTAACGTTAGATATGAAGTCATCGTTTGTTGAAAGAACAAGATCTAATATGTTGTCACCTCGTGTGGGTCCTTGAACGTGTTGCTTTAGGGAACATTCTAATAAATTATTATACAAGTCGTGACCAGAGTGAGAGTTAAGTGGATTTCCCCATGAGTTAACAGGTAGAATGAAGTCTCCACAGATGACTATCAAAAGTGTTACTTATTTCAGTAATTTGATCTTGTAAATTCTTATCAGAGGAAACATTGTGAACCGAAGGCCTATAAATAAGACCTATAGCAGTTTTCTTAGAACGTACTCTTAAATGCAAGAAGACTGAATCTATATTGTTAATCTTTTCAGTTTTTAGTATGGTTGGCTGAAGACTGGCTTTCACATACAGCAATACACCGCCTCCTATCCTGTCTTTTCTTTCACTGCTGAACATTTCATAGCCTGGCAAGTTGTATTCCACAAGAAAGTCTCTGTTTGCAGAGTTCAGCCAAGATTCAGTAATACCAATAATGTGATAGTTTTCTACAGCTGCCAGGGTTTCTAAATCTGAAAATTTATTTCTAAGGCTGCAATCATTGATTAGGCAAGCTTTTATAGTGTTGCACATGGAGGTTGGGTTGTGCGAGGAGTCTACTAAGAGTCTGGAGCTACACGATCTTGCTGGTCTTTTTTTGGTCTGAAAATAGAAACTTTATTACTAAGGAGTCTGCCAAGTCGTGCTGCTCCAATTCCATTCAGGTGTAAACCATCCGGCTGAAACAGAGAAGGTTTATTGTAAAAGTTGTCCCAAAGATTAACAAAGTCTACACCTTCCTCTGCGCAGAGAGAACAAAGACGGCTGTTAGTGCTGAAGGCTCTGTTGTAGAAGGCAGCCGGTGCCCTGGTCCGGGGGAGGATACCTGAAACAATAATGTTATTGGATTTAGCGCTGTATCATCCTCTTGAACTTTTCCATGAGCTCTTCAGACCTAGTGTTTTCGACATCATTTGTACCTGCGTGAGTAATAAAGAGGGTATTATTATTAGATCCGCAGGCTGCCTCGTCGCATGCTGCCGTGATGTCGTCTAAGCGTCCACCAGGCATGCATAGACGCTTACGTGTCCTACGAGCCCTGCCACAGAACTCAGAGAGCTGACCTCTGACTATTGAGTCTCCGACCAGTCTCGTCTCTTGTGCATCTTCCTTTTCTTCAGCTAGGATCTGGTACCTGTTGTGTGTTGAGATGGGCAAAGATTTCTTAACATTAGTGGTGGTGGCACGATTACTGACTAAAGTGAATGGCGACTCTGCAAGCACAGCATGTGGGCGGGCAGGAGCCCCTGGAGTGGAGGAGGCAGGTCTGTCAGGGATGGCAGGAACAACATCTGTGGAGGTGCAACCTGTATTAGAGACAACGAACTCTTTTAGTGCTTCAAGCTGTTGCACGACGTCCTCATACTGCTTGCACTTCTCCTCGTATTTCTCGTTGAGTCTCTCTATCTTACTCTGGAGGTGACACAACCTGCAGGCAGAAGAATTCCGGAAATACTGAGGGGCAAACTTGCCACGACAGGCTTCGCATTGACTGAGAAGAGAAGGCATGACTCATTAATCAGAGCGCTTTTGAAGTTTCAGAAAAGATGTGACCATAAATTGAGCAAATGAAAAGTTTATGCATGGAAATCAGATACTGCTGTGTTAGATGCCTCCAACACTGGGTCTTGAAAATGCCACAAAGACTAATCGCTTGCCTAGAGTCTTGGTCACGAGTGAGACTTTTACAACCCGGCGCTTGCAGCTATGAGGAGGAGGTGGAGGAGGAGGAGGAATGGAAGTAAATTAAAAGATAGAAGATGAGAAAGATGAGACAAGATAAATATAGGAGGAAGAGGAAGAATGACCTCTCACTTATCCTAACCCAGTCTGGACCACTCACTTCTTGAAGAGCACTGAGAAGGATGAGCCGAAGTTGACAATGTTGAAGAGGCAACCCAGAGGCAGACTCTTCAGGAACAGAAGAAGTGTTGCCCGGGCACTCTCTATCTTTTCCCCATGCATGCTTCCTGTTGGTGAGGTCAGTTTAGGTTAGGTTAGCACTGCACAACTACAGTACAAACTCACTGAGTCGAACTAATTTTGGGGTTAATTTACGTTAGCTTAGTACAACCTTGCTGAGTTGGACCCTTGAAAATCCCAGTAACTTCCCTCACATCCTGCTTAGGAGTCACAGTAAGGAGTTATTGTTGAACTATTACTGGAAACATGGAAACATCCTTCAAAACCCCAGTAACTCCCTCACAGCCTGTTTAAAAAGCTATGAAAGGCATCATATCTGCTTAGTCCTGCACTGACAAGCCTTCCAGCATCCCATCATATCAGTTCTTGGGTCCTATTGACCTTGTCCAGCTGTCCCACCTGCCTCCACCTCACCTGAGCGGTCGATGACAAAGATAATCTCATTCCTGCTGGAGTAGGTGTTGGTGGGCACCTCTGGGAAGAGGTTCAGCATGAGCAGGTCATCCTTCATGATCCCAGTGGCAGAGCGTTCACCGGTCTCCCGCAACAGGTGGGGCCGTTAGGCACTCCTGTAGTACACCAGCATGCTCCAGTCGTGGTCGCAGCTGAACCCTCCGTCCTGGCTCACCTGCGGCATGGACAGGAGATTAGGTTGGGGCATGGGTTAGGTTAGGTTATGCTGCAATAGGTCAGGGCATCAGTTGGGTTAGGTTGCAATGCTGGATCAGCTGATGTTATTTTCATGGACAGAAGAAAGAAAACAAGACCTAAAAGGTTTATGGACGTAGAGAAGGAATTACAACACACACAAACACACACACACACACACACACACACACACAAACACACACACACACACACACACACACACACACACACACACTGAAAAAAATTAAGAAAGTACTTTGTTATCGTGGACTGGAAAGACTTTGAACATGCAGAAGTTGTTCAGGAAAAATAGGATGAATTTATAAGGATATATAATACTGCTGTAGAGAAATTTGTACCTAGAGGAAAAAGATGTAGAAAAGGTAAGGAATAGTTCAATACAAAATGCAAAAAGGCTAGAAATTGTAAGTTAAATGGTTGGAATAGATGGAAAAAAAGGAAAACTGAGAGCAGATGGAAGGAATATATTGATGCTAGAAACAAGTATGTTGAAATAATAAGAATGGAGAGAAAATACAATCAAAGAGATATAATAGAAAAGTGAATAAATGAACCCAAGCTGTTCTTTAGACATATTAATGGGAGGATCAAGAAGAGAGGTGTATCAAAACTGAAAGATGAAGGAAAAATCTATGAGGATGCACAGGACATGGCGGAGGTTATGGGCAAAAGTTACAGATCAGTATTTACTGTGGAAGGGGAGTTTGATGCTGGAAGGGATAATTTGGTGAGGAATACGCTAAGTACAGTACCAGTCAGTTATATGAAATACTTATGATGATTGAGGACCTTGAAATAAATAAAGCATCTGGTCCAGATGGAGTATCAAACTGGATATTGAAAGAATGTAGAGATCAACTGGCTGATAAAATTCACAGTATGGTGGTGACATCATTGTAGCAGGGAAGGGTACCAAAAGATTGGAAGAGAGCAAATATTACACCAATATTCAAAGGGGGAAATAAAGAAAACCCACCAAATTATAGACCAGTGTCATTTACTAGTGGTGTAGTAAAAGAATGTGAAAGAACAATAAAGGAAAGATTGATGGAACACTTGGAAAGAGATAAAGTTTTGGTAAATTGTCAATTTGGATTTAGGCGGGGAAGATCATGCTCCATGAACTTATTGTCCTTTTAGTCAAAGGCAGTTGATATTGTGCAAGAGAGACAGACTAGTGATGGTGTCTACTTAGACTTGAAGAGGGCTTTTGACAAAGTACCACACCAAAGATTGCTATGGAAGATTAAAAAAATAAAAAAATATATGGAAAAATTGGAGGAAGACTGCTGGAGTGGATGAAGGATTATCTGGATGATAGAGAGATGAGAACTGTAATACAAGACCAGAATTCATCCTAGCTGAAAGTAACTAGTGGTGTCCCACAGGGATCAATGTTGGGACCAATAATGTTTGTGATATATGTGAATGACATAAATGAAGAGATAGACAGCTATATGGACTTATTTGCAGATGATGCTAAGCTGATGAGAATGGTAGAAAATGCAAATGACTGTATGGTACTGCAAGACAATTTAAATAAGATAAATAGATGGAGTAAATCTTGGCAAATGGAATTCACTTAAAGTAAATGTAAAGTAATGGAGTTTGGTAAGAGTAAAAAAAGAATACAACATCATTATGGGATGGATGGTGTGAACTTAAAGAAATTAAAAGAAATGGATTTAGGAGTAACAGTTACTGAAAATTTGACTCCGGGCAGATACATTGATAGAATTACTGGAGAGACGATGAATTTGTTAAAAAGAGTAAGAGTGGCATTCTCATATTTGGATAAAGAAGTGATAAAAAAGTTGTTGATTTCCATGATAAGACCAAGATTGGAATATGCAGCAGGTGGTGTGGTCTCCTCATACAAAGAGGAATATTATAAAATTGGAAAGAGTACAAAGAGCAGTCACTAAGATGGTTCCAGAGTTAAGTCGACCTATGAAGAGAGATTAAGAATGTTGGAAATTCTTTCCCTTGAAAATATGAGAGAGAGAAGAGATTTAATAAACATCTATAGAATGATAAATGGTATGGAAAATGTGGACAAACAATGTATAGTAAATTTAGACACACAGAGTACAAGGGGACACAGTAAGAAGTTGAAGAAAGTTAACTGTAGAAGAGACATCAACAAGCATAGTTTTCCTCACAGAAGTGTGAACAAATGGAATGATCTCAGTGAAGACGTTGTCAATGACGTAACTGTCCATGCTTTTAAGACTAAACTGGATAGATATAGAGACAGGATACTATGAGATTACTTCCCTCCCGTAAACCACAACTAGGTAAACACTAGGTAAATACACACACACACACACACACACACACACACACACACACACACACACACACACACACACACACACATGCAGACCTGGGCAGACATGGCATCATCAGTCAGGGTCACGTTGAGTGGGTCAGTGTGGGAGACGATCCGAGATATCTGGTGGTTACCACATACTTGTGCCTTCACCTCCATGGAGTAAGGCTGTGTCACATACACCCCTCGATCCTCCCACCTCCAGTCCCAATCTTGGTGGTGGTTGTGGTGGTAGTGGTGAAGGAAACACTGAGTTTTCATTGCTGACTGATTTTTTTTTTTTTTTTTATGCATTTTTAAATCCATTGTCAGTGTCCAAAGAATCAAAATCTAATGAAATTTTTTTTTTTTTTTGTGCATTTTAACCATTTCACTTCAATACGAAACAATTACCAGCACCAGAAGCAATGCATGAAATCTTTATAAGCATCTACAAGAAAGAAGGGGATTAAAAGAACAGATTTTGCATTTTGTACCCAGCTTAACCCCTTCAGTATGATGACTCCAAGGTAGGCATCATGAAGCACCAGTGGAATATACCATGACACCTACATAGGCATCATGGTCGGATTCTGTTTTAGTTGTTGTTGGACAGTCCCATATCCTGTTGTGACTTCTTGTTGAGCAATCCTGTATCATGTGTTGACTTGTCTTGACAGTCTCTGTATTATATCCTTGAGGTTCTATTGCTCCTCCCACCCTCCCTGTTCCCACCAGTCACGTAAATGAGCTACCCCATGCCCCACCCTCTATCCAAATTAAGGAAGTCTCATTGGCAGAGCATTACATCATAGTTCCCCTCCTTATGGTCCTTCTTTTATCTTCCATATCCCCCTATCCTTCTCTACATCCTATACCCCCTCCATCAGGAAGGGGAGACTAAAAGGTGGGGGATACAGTTCCCCTATTCCCTCGTTCATTCCTTGCCCTCATACCCTCCTCTCTCTCTCTCTCTCTCTCTCTCTCTCTCTCTGTGTGTGTGTGTGTGTGTGTGTGTGTGTGTGTATATATATATATATATATATATATATATATATATATATATATATATATATATATATATATATATATATATATATATATATATATATATATATATATATATATATATATATATACTCGTATATATATATACTCTCCCTGTGTGTGTGTGTGTGTTATATCGTTAACTAGAGAGAATTTAGTGTTGGAGTGCTAATTCACCTGAGGTACCAATTGGACTTACTTAACAAGGTAAAGAAGAAGTAATCCATCTTCTTCAATCAGAACACAACAAAACAGGGGCCATTCTTTCCGATATCAAAGGCTGGACTGGGTAAGTTCCGAAGCTTCGTGTTTGCGGCATTAAAGTTAGACCTTTGAGAGTCTGGCGGTGCTCTGTTGAACTTCACCATCCTATGTGTGTGTGTGTGTGTGTGTGTGTGTGTGTGTTAATGGTAGCTGGGTGGTAAAGTGTTTGACTGTCTTAAGAGAGGCCTTGTGTTCGAGTCATTTAATACCGAAGGTTGTGTGTGTATGTGTGTGTGTGTGTGTGTGTGTGTGTGTGTGTGTCGTGACAGAGACATTACACAATTTCTCTATATATTTACTAACAGCTACTAAAATTAAATAAACGATACTCAGATTACTTTTTTTCCTTATTTAATGAATATTGCTAACATTAAAACATGCGTGTGTGTGTTTGTGTGTGTGTGTGGGGGGGGGGGATGGGAAGGGGGGCAGGTGTGTGGTGTTCAGGAGGCTGGAAGCACGTGCACTGTTGCCGCTGCCATAATTATCGCAGTTTGAGTCAACAAAGACACCAAGAGAGCCAATTAGAACCCGTGGGTGGAGGAGGAGGAGAAGGAGGATGAGGAGGAGGAGGAGGAGGAGGAGGATGAGAAGGAGGAGGAGGATACAGTAATTAGAGATAGCTTTTGGCTCCCGCTCAGCTCCACCCGTGATGATGAAAACACTCACGAGCTCATAACTGGCCCTAATCCACTCCAGCTACAGGAGGAGTGGGGAGGTAGGGAAGTGAGGAGAAAAGAATTGGGTGTAAATAAAAGAAACGGGGAGGGAAAAGGGGAGACGAGAAGTAGTATGCTTCTTGAAAATATTATAACGTAGAGAAGGAAAATACATGTGCTACACAGCGACATCTATACAAAAATATAATAACATGGATTACAATTGAAGCGAGGGAGAAAGAAGTGGGTGTAAATAAAAGAAAGGGAGAAGAAAAGGCAGACGAAAAGAAATATCAATCTTAAGTAAAAAGTATAAGATAGAAAACAAGTTGCAGGTATATCGTGTAATCTTTACAGAAATTTGAGGGTAAAAGATAAACTAAAAAAAGGCTTTTATTGAAGTGAGGGGTAAACCAATTTTGTGTAAATAAAAGAAATAGGGAGAGAAAAGACGAATAAAATAAATATATGGCTTAAGTAGAATAGTATAAAGTATGGAAACAGGATATAGGTGAAATATATACAAAAAAAATTATGATAGAATATAAATAAAATAAAAAAATCTGAATTCTGTGAGAGAAAAAATCGTGTTTAAATAAAAGGAATGGGGAGAGAAAAGGCAAGCGAAAAGAAACATGCGTCTTAGGTGAAAAAAAAATATTAATAATAAGGTAGTGAAAAATATATATAAAGAAGAATCTATAAAAAAAAAATATATATATATATATATATATATATATATATATATATATATATATATATATATATATATATATATATATATATATATATATATATATATATATATATATATATATATATATATATATATATATATATATAAAGACTGACTGAAAGAAAGAAGTTTTAAAGAAATTTCTATATTTAACAATTTTGAAAACATTTTTTTCCACTGTCTTTTTTTTTCACGCTGATAGATAAACATTTACACCATAAGTATTCAATGCTGAGTATACATACATATATACACCAATCACCACCAAGTAGCAAATACAAGCCTTTTTTTTTCAGTACTCATTTAACAGTTTAATTTTCCAACAGTCAAAGATCCGGGATCCCTCATTACAGTCCTCAGGGGAAGTCATTACCGCCCTTCTCTCCTCCTCTTCCTCCTCTTTTTCCTCCATCCCTACATATAACTCCATCTCCTTTATTCTGTGCCATACTTTCCCTCTCACTGGTTACTTAATCATGCCGCTCCTTCTATCATGCCGCTAAGACACACCTTCATACTATCTACCGCTGTCATTCTTATACCGTTACTGTCATTCTTCTCTTTTCCCTCCTTGTTATTTTTTTTTTTTTTTATTTTAGGGAAATCTTAAGTAAACAATATCAGTAAAAAAAAAAAAAGGACTTATATCATTGACACATTTATTATTCATTACAAAATTACAGCTGGGGTGACATTTTTTTCATTAATGGTGAATTATCAATCTTGCATCAACAAACACACACAGTTTTTAGTTTTTTTTACTTTCAATTTCTTCATTATTAACTTTGGTCGCTGATGACTTTTTGTTCATTTACGTTTTTTTTTTCTTTTCCTCCTTTTTTTTTGGATTTTATTGTTTTAGTTTCTTCTTTACTATCAATTTCTTCTTTCTTGATTTTGGTCGCTGATGACTTTTTTTGTTAATTTTCTGCTTTTATTTCTTCTTCTTTCTTGATTTTGGTCGCTGATGACTTTTTTTTGTTCATTTTCTGCTTTTATTTCTTCCTCATTCTTGTTTTTGGTCGCTGATGACTTTTTTGTTCATTTTCTGCTTTTATTTCTTCTTCATTCTTGTTTTTCGTCGCTGATGACTTTTTTGTTCATTTTCTGCTTTTATTTCTTCTTCATTCTTGTTTTTGGTCGCTGATGACTTTTTTTGTTCATTTTTGCTTTTTCTTTTCCTCCTCCTCCTTGGGTGTAAATAAAAGAAACAGGGAGTGAAAAGGGGTAGATGAAAAGTAGTATGCTTCTTAGAAATATTATAACTTTTTTATTTTATTTTATTCTTTTAGTTTCTTTTTTTCAATTTCTTCATTATTAACTTTGGTCGCTGATGACTTTTTTTGTTCATTTTCTGCTTTTATTTCTTCTTCTTTCTTGATTTTGGTCGCTGATGACTTTTTTTGTTCATTTTCTGCTTTTATTTCTTCTTCATTCTTGATTTTGGTCGCTGATGACTTTTTTTGTTCATTTTCTACTTTTATTTCTTCTTCATTCTTGTTTTTGGTCGCTGATGACTTTTTTTGTTCATTTTCTGCTTTCATTTCTTCTTCATTCTTGTTTTTGGTCGCTGATGACTTTTTTTGTTCATTTTCTGCTTTTATTTCTTTTTCATTCTTGTTTTTGGTCGCTGATGACTTTTTTTGTTCATTTTCTGCTTTTATTTCTTCTTAATTCTTGATTTTGGTCGCTGATGACTTTTTTTGTTCATTTTCTGCTTTTATTTCTTCTTCAATTTCTTCTTTCTTGATTTTGGTCGCTGATGACTTTTTTTGTTCATTTTCTGATTTTATTTCTTCTTCGACTTCTTCACTCTTCATTTTGGTCGCTGATGACTTTTTTTGTTCATTTTCTGATTTTATTTCTTCTTCGACTTCTTCACTCTTCATTTTGGTCGCTGATGACTTTTTTTGTTCATTTTCTGATTTTATTTCTTCAGTTTCTTCATTCTTATTTTTGGTCGCTGATGACTTTTTTTGTTCGTTTTCTTTTATTTTCTCTTCCACACACACACACACACACACACACACACTTTCTCCTTTCGTCCATGTTAGAATCCACATATGCACCCGCGCACGTACTCACGCACACACAAACGCACGTAAGCAAATTAATCATGACTTTGAATATTATATAAGTTATGCCAATACATACACGCATTCATACATATGACTTCTACATGGCTATACATATATTATATACATATATTATATACATATATTATATACATATATTATATACATATTCACACATATTTCATCATAACTTGGAACATTGTCAATATTATGATGGCCTTCTACATGGGAAAACATATAGGTACATATTCACACACATTTTATCATGACTTGGAATATTGTCATGGGTACATATTCATGCATATGTCATCATAACTTGGAATATTGTCAATGTTATGATGCCCTTCTATATGGCTATACATGTACACATTCATCAGGACACACACACACACACACACACACACACACACACATAAATACGAGGTGTGTCATTAAAGTTCCAGGACTGGTGCCACACAAGTTTTATTTCACATCCAGACTACAAACTATAGGTTATATCCTTCGAAGTAATCCCCCTGGCACCGCATGCACTTGTCCATCCTTCTCTGCCAGGCTTGCATGCACTGCTGGAAGGATTCTTGCGGGATGCTCCTCAGCTCCGTCGTCACGGCCTTTTTGATGTCGTCCGCATCATCAAAACGGGTCCCCTTCATGACCTCCTTGAGCTTGGGGAAGAGGAAGAAGTCGCACGGAGCGAGGTCAGGTGAGTAGGGCGGTTGCTCCAGCACGGCGATGTTCTTCTTGGCCAAGAACTCTCTGATGCTCAGGGCATTGTGAGCAGGCGCATTGTCGTGGTGAAGCAGCCACGAGTTGCCCTGCCACAACTCCCGCCTCTTCTCGCGCACTGCACGAAGCAGACGCCGCAGTACTTCTTTGTACACATGTTGGTTGACTGTCTGGCCCTGTGGCAAGAACTCGCAGTGGACGATGCCCCTCACATCGAAGAAAGCGATCAACATGACCTTGAAGCTGGACCTGGACTGCCTTGCTTTCTTCGGCCGTGGCGACGCCGGACTCTTCCATTGAAGGCTCTGGCGTTTGGTCTCCGGGTCGTACTCAAATACCCAGGACTCATCGCCGGTGATGACTCTCCTGAGCAAGTCTGGTTCAGTTTCCAGACGCTCGAGGATGTCCTGACACACCTGCATGCGTCGTCCCTTCTGGTCATCGTTCAGGAGTCTCGGCACCATCTTCGCACAGACTTTCCGCATGCCCAGATCTTCAGTGATAATCTTCCACACGCTGTTGTGGTTCATGCCAAGCTCATCTGCGATCTTTCGAACAGTCAACCGACGATCGTCACGCACCATCTGCTTGACACGCTCAACATTGGCCTCATTCCTGCTCGTTGAGGGTCTTCCACTCCTGGGGTCATCTTCCACGTCCTCCCGGCCCTCTTTGAACCTCTTGCACCACTCAAAAACACGTGAGCGTGACATTGTCTCATCCCCGTACACTTTTTGCAGCATACCCAGTGCTTCTGACGGCGTTTTCCCCAACTGCACCAAAAACTTCAAGTTTGTTCGCTGTTCAGCGCTCATTGTTAAACGACCTGCAACAGAGGACATGATTTTAAAAGCACGTAAGAAAAAGATTAGTGACTGTAGAGGGTTGGGAGCGCAGTTGTATACTCCAGAAGGATTACTTTGAAGGGGAAATATGGTGGTTTGTGGCTTGGGTTTGAAATTCATCTTTTAGGACACCAGTCCTGGAACTTTAATGACACACCTCGTACATATTAATAGACACAGAATAATAGATCATTTAATTTATTAAATGGCGCCTCACTGATGGGCGAGATTGTGGGCGTGGCGGCGGGCGTGGTGGGCGTGACGGTGGCCAGCGTGAGCGGCGTGGGCGGTGCGGCCAGCGGCCTCCAGACAGCCCCTGACAAATGCCTCCGCGCCGGCCACCTGGGTGCGCGGGCCGCGCAGCAGCACGGTGCGAGACACCTTGTCTGTTGCTGGCGGCACTTTCACCTGCACGTCAGGGAACTCCTGCAGTAGTCTCCTGACAGTCGCGCCGGCGGGACCCACCACGTGGCACCGCTGGCGTGGCGTCACCGCCACTTGCGCCTCGATCACCTCGGCCTGCCGGAGCAAGGCCTCGAGGCGCGCCAGGGCGGCGGGAACCTTCCGGGCAGGTCCGCACAACCTGATGGTGGCGGTGCGGGTGTCTGAGGGAGGCGGCACACACACTCGCACGCCAGCGAACTCTTGGCACACTTCCCGCAGTGTGGCGCCGCGTGGGCCAACGATGTAGCGCCGCATGTGGGGCGCTACGGCGAGAGTGGCCTCCTTCTCTTCCTCCTGCCAAGAGCGGCGCACGCTGTCCAGCGCACGCTGCTGCTTGGCTCTCTCAGCCCGCTGCTTTCCTTTCTTCGCCTCGAGCTGCTGGCGTCGAGGAGACTCGATGGCGGCCTTCACCTCAGGCAGGCTAGGTGCCTTTCTAGTGATCTAGGTGGAAGCCGCCAGGAATGTGAGAAGAGAAAACCGACAGGTAACCGTCAGCAGTTGCAAGTCCTTTAATCTCTTAACTCGCCAGAGATAGAGAAGAGAAAACCGACAGGTAACCGTCAGCAGTTGCAAGTCCTTTAATCTCTTAACTCTTTTTGTTCACCAGCTAAGGTTGTATTTATAGCCACTTGTTAGACTGGTTAAACTCTCTCTCTACTTTATTTAACAAAAACATGAACATGTACACAAGAAATACTGAACATAAAAAATGATTTACATAAAGATATGAACAAAAAGAGTGAATGTGTGTGTGTATGTCTGTGTGAAGAAAGGAGTAATATGATGTATAGAAAAGACGTGTAACGTATGTGTCGAAAAGCGTGCACAGAATGTGTATGTATAAAAAATGAGGAAGAAGAGATGAAAGACGAAAAATCTGTGCGGTAGAAAGAGAACGGGAGGCTGAAAACATATAAGAGAAAACGGAGTGCTTGGAGCGGTGACTTGTGTTTACATATTACTGGTTCTGAGAAGCGCGTAAGCTTTAGTGTACCCTGAATATGAGAGAAAATGGGATGTTTCTATGGCTGACTAGATTATTTGCTACATAACTTCCCCCGAGTGAGGAGGCACGACGAACGATACGTGCTGCTTAGCTGTGGCGCGTGGTGCTGAAGGCGTGGCCGGCGATGTCGGGTCGTGAGGTGCCGTCGGGGTGTGCAGGATGTAGGCGGGCTTGACTCGGTCTATGGCTATGACGTCAGAAGAGCCGTTTCTGTTGATGGTGATGTTTTTCCTCGTCCTGCGGAGGACCTCGAAGGGGCCTTCGTAGGGGCGCTGTAGTGGTTTACGGACAGCGTCAACCCTGACGAAGACGTGTGTGCAGTCTTCGAGATCCTGGCTGACGAAGGTCTTGGCGGGGTGCGTGCGAGGTTGCACCGGCTGCAGGCTTCTCATCGACTCCTTAAGACTGCTGGCGAAGTCTTGGACGCTGCAGGGGCCGGCGTCGGGTGAGCTGGTAAGGAGCTCGCCAGGGAGTCGAAGAGTGGTGCCGTATACGAGCTCGGCAGAAGAGTGATGAAGGTCCTGCTTGAGGGACGTCCGGATGCCGAGGAGGACGAGGGGTAAGGTGGCGTTCCACTTCTCGCGTTGGTCGCTGGAAGCCATCAGTGACGACTTCAGCTGGCGGTGGAAACGTTCCACTGTAGCGTTGGCCTGAGGATGGTAGCTGGCAGTCCTGTACCGTCGAATGCCGAGTAGTGTCATCAGTTTGTTCCAGACACTGGACTCAAACTGGCCGCCGCGGTCAGAAGTGAGGCTGACAGGAACACCGAAGCGTGAGATCCACGTGCTGATAAAGGCACGTGCAACGGTGTCAGTGGAGATGTCAGTCAGTGGTGCAGCTTCTGGCCAGCGAGTGAAGCGGTCGACACAGGTGAGGATGTAGCGGTAGCCGTCGGAGTGAGGAAGAGGGCCAACGAGGTCGATATGGACGTGTTCGAAGCGTGTGGAGACTGGCGTGAAGGTGGCTGTAGGGGAGCGTGTGTGTCGCGTCACCTTGGAGGCCTGACAGGTGGTGCACCTACGTGTCCAGTCTCTCACGTCCTTGTTGATGGCGGTCCAGATGAATCGGGACGTCATCATGTGTTGTGAAGCTCTGATGCCAGGATGTGAGAGGTCGTGCAGCTGACGGAAGAGTGGATACCTGTGCCGTTGAGGCAGGTATGGTCTGACGGTGTTGGTCGAGACGTCAGCGTAGATGTGCACTTGAGTGCCTGGTAGCTGTACTCTCTTCATCTGTAGTGCGGCGTTTTCTTTCAGTTGCTGCAGCTCGGCGTCAGCGGCCTGATCGGCAGCAATGGCGGCGTAATCGATGAGAGAGGTAGATGTGGCACAGATGTTGCGTGACAGGGCATCGGCTGGGGCGTTATCTTCACCTTTCACGTAACGGAGGTCCGTGGTGAACTGAGAGATGAAGTCTACGTGGCGCAGTTGACGTGGTGAGTAGGATGACTTGTTCTTGATGAAGGTGCTCGTCAGCGGCTTGTGGTCAGTGTAGATATGAAACTGACGTCCTTCGACAAAGTACTGGAAGTGCTTCAATGCCTTGTAGATGGCGAGGAGCTCTTTGTCGAAGGCGCTGTACTTCTTCTCGGCAGTGTTGAGTTTCTTGGAGAAGAAGGCGACGGGTTTCCAGGCACCGTCGATGTGTTGCTGTAGCACTGCTCCAACTCCGGTGTCTGAGGCGTCCGTGGCGATGGAAGTAGGGGCGTCTGGGGCAGGGAAACTGAGCGCTGTGGATGTGAGCGCCTTCCGGGCAGCGAGGAAAGCGTCCTCAGCTGCGGGCGTCCAGGCAAGGGTGACGGACTGGCCTCGTTTGGCTGGCTTCACTAAGGCGTAGAGAGGCTGGAGGAGGAGCGCACATCGGGGAATGAACCTGTTGTAATAGTTCAGCATCCCGAGGAACTGCTTCAACTGGCGCTGAGTTGTTGGCTTCGGGAAATTCTGGATGGCAGTACAGCGACTTGCAGTTGGGGTGAAGCCTGAGGAGGACACAGTGTGGCTGAGGAAGTCGACTGAAGGCACGCCGAACACGGACTTGTCGGCGTTGACCTGGATGCCGTAGTCCTTCAGACGAGTGAAGACTTGCTCGAGGTGTTGGCGATGAGCAGCGTCGTCTGGGCTGGCAACAAGAATGTCATCGACGTAAGTGAAGCAGAACTGCAGTCCTCGCAAAACTTCGTCCATGAAGCGCTGGAATGTTTGAGCAGCGTTCTTGAGACCGAAGGGCATCCTAGTGTATTCATATAGTCCGAAGGGCGTGATTATGGCCGTCTTCGGGATGTCCTCGGGGTTGATGGGGATCTGATGGAAGGCCTTTACGAGGTCGATCCTGGAGAAAATTGTAGAGCCGTGCAGTTGTGAGGAAAACTCCTGAATGTTAGGCACTGGATACCTGTCCATCTCGGTGCGGGAGTTTAGGGCTCTGTAGTCCCCGCAAGGGCGTATGTCACCGTTTTTCTTGGGGACGACGTGAAGCGCAGACGACCAGTTGCTGGAGCTTGGGCGGATGATGCCTTGCTGCATCAGAGACTCAAACTCGGCCCTGACCTGTTTGTAGCGTTCTGGTGCTAAGCGACGAGCCTTGGCGAAAACAGGTGGTCCGGTGGTCTCTATGTAGTGCAGGACGTGATGTTTCACTGGCTGCGTGGCTGAGTATGGCTGTGTTAGTGTTGGGAAACCCTTGAGGATGGCGGCGAAGGGGTTATCTCGGCAGACTGCGGAGATTCCGGTGCTCTCGCCAGGTGCCGTTAGGCCACGGGTCCGCAGGGAGGTGAGACGATCCAGCAGCGTGCCATGCTTCAAGTCGACTAAGAGGTCGTGGTGGCGTAGGAAATCGGCGCCTAGGATGGGTTGGGTCACAGCTGCTACGTAAAAGGTCCAGTCGAAGGAGCGGCGGAGGTTGAGTTCGAGGTGTAGTGTCTGCCGCGCGTACACAGGGATTTTCGAGGCGTTGGCTGCATAGAGGTGCGTGGTTACAGGCAACCTCTTCTGGCTGTCTGTGGCAGGCAGGACACTGACCTCAGCGCCAGTGTCGACGAGGAACTTAATTCCGGTGCGTCGGTCGTAGACGTGAAGTAGCTGTGACTTGGGCTGGCGGATCGTACGCGCCGTGAACGTCCGCCCGTTTAGTTTGACGCCGGGGTGGTGTTGTAAGTGCAGGGTTGGGTGCACTTAATGGCCTCGCTACCGAACCTGCTGTGGTAGTAGCAGACGCCCGGGGTGCGTGTAGTGCTACGCGACCGAGAGCGGTAGCGAGGGCGTCGAGGTGACGGTGGGCGGCGACGCTGGCGGGTATTTAGCTGTTCCTGCATCGCGCTGACCTGCAGGGCCAGCTGCGACACAATGTGGGTGAGTTGCTGGACGTCTGCTGTGTTAGTGACAGTGGCGACTGAAGACGGTGGCGTTGCCGACGGAACTGTTGACATATAGTCGTCAGCCAGCTGCGCGAGGTCTGCTAGGTCGAGCTTATCTTTCACGCTGAATAAGCTGCTCTGTAGTGCTGGAGGAAGTCGCTGATAAAAGAGGTGGGCGAACATGGTCTTGTCCATTGTGTTGGGCTGATCGCCCAACAACCTCTTCATCCGCCTAAGCAGATCTGATGGCTTTTCATTCCCCAGCTCCTCCTTCTTTAGTAGCTCTTGCAAGCGTGTCGACACCGACGACGCAAGGCGTTTGAGGACGGCTTGCTTGAGGTCGTCGTAGGGATTGTCCGAAGAGGGGGCTTTCGCGATGGCGTCCGAGACTTGCAAGAGGACCTCGGGTGGCAGGAGAGTGCAGGCGTGAGTGAACTGTTTCAAGGCCTCAGTGATGTTGTCTGCCTTGAAGTTCAGCTCCAAGATGGTAAACCACATGTTGGGGTCGTGGCTGTTGAAGGCTGGAGCCCTGAAGGGGGGAGCTGGGGAGGCGGTGTCCGGTGGAGCCATGGCCGTTTCTTGTTGCTGGCGTGCGATGGGGCCTGGTGGCTTGTTATGCGAGTCGTGGAGCAGGGTGTAGTGACGCCTGTCGGCGAGGCGCGGGCTCCTCCGGCGCCAGGTGCCAGTGAGAGGTGGCAAGGGACGCCTGCTGGGCGCCACTGTGCAGTGATGGTCCTAGGCACGTACTTTACCGCACTCGCACTTACGGCTTGGAACGCACTGCCGTGAACGAAGTGTGTAGCCTGTGTGTGTGTGTGTGTGAGTGCGTGTATGTGTAGGTGTTGGTGTCTGGCACACGGGGGTTGGTACGCGCTGATGCACACTAGGGAGTTTTCTAGGGGCAGGGGTTAACACACACAGGGGGAGGGTGGACGACGGGGGAGAGGGGAGGGACGGTCGGGAGCACTAACACTTTGGTGGGGGAACGTTGCAGGGAACGCCGCCCTGTTGTCGAGCGGAAGACGGGAGTACCGGTGCAGGGGGCGCCGCCCTGTTGTAGAGAAGCGAAATCAGGGCCAGTGGGGTCACGGCCGGGTGGCGGTGACCGTGCGTGGTGAGCCGGAGAGGTGTTGCTGCTGCTGTGGTGGTGATGGAGGCTGGGCAGCAGGTGTGGTAGGGGTGGCAGGTGACCAGGCAGCAGGTGGAGTTGGCGCGGTGGGTCACGGTAGCGGGAGAGGGAGTGACCTGGTGGCCTTGGTGAGGCGGCAGGTGAGCGTGGCCTCAGTGGCCTGGGTGGCTGGCGAGGCGTGGTGAGTCACAGCTGCGAGAGAGGGTGGCTGGTGACTGGCGAGGCAGCGGCGGTGACCACGGTTGCTGGGCTGGGTGACGGTGGTGGGTCACGGCTGGGCCAGGCTGGGTGGCGGTTTGGCCGTGGTGGTCCGTGTCAGGCGGGGGCTGACCTGGGCGAGGTACCTATAGCTGTGGCGACGCTATAGTGCTAAAGAACCTGGGACACAGCATTGGTGGAGCTGGCCACTACGGTCTAACTCCGAGTCACCATTTCTAGTGATCTAGGTGGAAGCCGCCAGGAATGTGAGAAGAGAAAACCGACAGGTAACCGTCAGCAGTTGCAAGTCCTTTAATCTCTTAACTCGCCAGAGATAGAGAAGAGAAAACCGACAGGTAACCGTCAGCAGTTGCAAGTCCTTTAATCTCTTAACTCTTTTTGTTCACCAGCTAAGGTTGTATTTATAGCCACTTGTTAGACTGGTTAAACTCTCTCTCTACTTTATTTAACAAAAACATGAACATGTACACAAGAAATACTGAACATAAAAAATGATTTACATAAAGATATGAACAAAAAGAGTGAATGTGTGTGTGTATGTCTGTGTGAAGAAAGGAGTAATATGATGTATAGAAAAGACGTGTAACGTATGTGTCGAAAAGCGTGCACAGAATGTGTATGTATAAAAAATGAGGAAGAAGAGATGAAAGACGAAAAATCTGTGCGGTAGAAAGAGAACGGGAGGCTGAAAACATATAAGAGAAAACGGAGTGCTTGGAGCGGTGACTTGTGTTTACATATTACTGGTTCTGAGAAGCGCGTAAGCTTTAGTGTACCCTGAATATGAGAGAAAATGGGATGTTTCTATGGCTGACTAGATTATTTGCTACACCTTCACCTTCTTGGGCCTGTTCTTGCCGCGGCCCACCACCTCCTTGCCCTCTGAGTCCCTCTTAGGGGGGTCTGGGTCCTCAGGGGTCTCCGCCACAGTCTCCTTAGGCAGGCTAGGCTGTACCCTCACCTTCCTGGGCCTTTTCTTTTTGCAGGCAACCACCGTCCAGCCCTCCGAGTCGCCTTCTGTGGCTTCAGGAGTCTCGGGGGCCTCAGAGGCCTTAGGGGCCTCTGAGGCCTCGCCGGACACCTGCTTCACGCCCATCGCCAGGTCCTCATCTGCCTTAACCGGAGGCGCCTTCTCCACCTTCACTTTTCGCTTCTTTCTCTTACGCTTCTTCTTACTAGTGTGGGTGGGTTTTTCTTTCCCATCGTCGCTTTCGTTATTTTCTGCTTTGTTTTCCGCTTCTACTAATGCTTCATCTTCGCAGGTTTTCATTTCTTGATCTGCTACAAAGTCTTTTTCTTCGTCATTTCCGTTATCTCCGTCATCTTCCATCGTTTCCTCTGCGTGTACGATGGCGCGCGTTACTGTCTCTTCTTCAATAGTTTCTTCTTCTGTGTCTTCGATGACTTTTTCCTTAACGTTGTCGGTCTTGGCTGCTTCCCGCACTGCTGCTTTCTTCTTCCTGCGGAAGAGTCGCCGCAGCAGGTACAGGAAGCCACAGCATTTGACGGCGCGTTCTTCTTTCATGTCTTCTTCGGCGGCGCGTTCCATGTCGTCGTCCGCTGGTGCGGGCAAAATTTCTTCTGCGCTCCAGGTTTCCTTTTTCATCCCTTCCTTACTACCCTCTCAAACCTCGCCCCTACCCCCTCAAATTTTGCTAATTTCTTTTATTGCAAAATAAAATTTAAGGTGTCCTCTGATTGGTGGACTGGTGCGTGATCAACTCCAAGCTCACAGCCAGGAGAGAGTCAAGGCTCACCGCTCTGAGTTATGTTCACTACATGTAATGGCATCAACTGTACATAAGAAGTGGCTGCACTAAAGCTGTTATCTACACTATACATAAGTATTTAGCAGCTTATCCTAATACAGTGACAAACGACGCGAGAGAGAGAGAGAGAGAGAGAGAGAGAGAGAGAGAGAGAGAGAGAGAGAGAGAGAGAGAGAGGGTGTGAATGACAGAAAACAGACACAATATGATAGTCTATACACCTCGTTGGAGATTCATGATTCTATTAATATGAACCAATGAATCTTTGTTTTTTTTTCAGAATATGAATAGCAGTTTCGAGAATATTGATATCAATATTGATATCAATATTGATATCAGAGGCTCCTGAGAAAGGTTAGGGCACGTGGGATAGATGGGTGTTAGGCTGGATAAAGTCATAGCTAAGCGACAGACGACAGAGAGTAGTAATAAACGGCTCCAAATCTGGGAGTGGGGTAATGTAATTAGTGGGGTGCCACAGGGATTAGTATTTGGGCCATTGTTGTTTTTAATATATATATCAATGACTTGGATAATGGAATTAGTAGTGATGTTAGTAAATTTGTGGATGACACGAAGATAGGTAGATTAGTTAGGTCAGAATCAGATGCCATCACTTTGCAGGCAGATTTAGATAGGATGAACGAATGGACAGACAGATGGCAAATGCAATTTAACATAAAAAAATGCAATGTACTTAGCGTAGGTAGAGGAAACCTACACAGTAGTTACACAATAAACAACTCAGCTCTAGTAGGTTAAAAGTACGAAAAAGATTTAGGAGTTATAGTTAGCTCTGAACTCTGTCTAAGAAAGCAATGCATAGAGGCCAGAAACAGGGCAAATAGGGTATTAGGATTCATTTTTAGGAGTGTTAAAAGTAGAAGACTTGAAGTAATATTAAAGTTATAATTGACGCTGGTCAGACCTCATCTAGACTACGTTGTGCAGTTTTGGTCCCCATATTACAAGAAGGTTATAGATCTATTAGAATCAGTACAAAGGACATTGACTAAAAGGATACAGGGTATGAGGAGTATTCCTTACGAGGCGAGATTGAAGCTGTTAAATTTACATTCTTTAGATAGATGTAGGTTAAGAGGGGACCTGACAGAAGTCTTTAAGTGGTATAAAGGTTATAACATGGGGGACGTAAGCAAAATTCTTAGGATCAGCAACCAGGATAGAACAAGAAATAACGGGCTCAAGCTTGAAAAATTTAGGTTTAAAAAAGAGATAGGAAGAAATTGGTTTTCAAATAGAGTGGTAGATGAATGGAACGGACTCAGTAATCAAGTTGTTAGTGCTAAGACATTAGGGAGCTATAAGAGAAGATTAGACGGATTTATGGATGGGGATGATAGGTGGAAATAGGTAGGTATATTTCATACAGGGACTGCCACGTGTAGGTCTGATGGCTTCTTGCAGCTTCCTTTATTTCTTATGTTCCTATGTTCTTATATATATATATATATATAGAGAGAGAGAGAGAGAGAGAGAGAGAGAGAGAGAGAGAGAGAGAGAGAGAGAGAGAGAGAGAGAGAGAGAGAGAGAGAGAGAGAGAGAGAGAGAGAGAGAGAGAGAGAGAGAATTATAGTATTATAAATGAGATAAATTACCGCTCGCAGGCCTGCGCCGTATATGAACAACGTGTGTTTTTAAGCATCCGGAGCAAAGTGGTTAAAGATAAGAGATGGTTGTACAGTAAAGATGCTTCAGAATGACTGGATTATAGTCTGTTCACTTAAGTTAGATTCCTGGAGCCTCGGTGGGTTTATAAGCTCGCAGCTGATTGGCTGATGTTGCATTTCTTGCTGTCTTCTACCACTATTTTCATGTTAACTGCTCTCCTGATCTTGCTAACTGCATGCCTCTCCTCCTCCCACGGCCTCACTGCACAACACTTTCTTCTTTCTCTCACCCCTATTCTGTCCACCTCTCTAATGCAAGAGTTAACTAGTATTCCCAATCATTCATCTCTTTCTCTGGTAAACTCTGGAACTCCCTGCCTGCTTCTGTATTTCCATCTTCCTATGACTTGAATTCCTTCAAGAGGGAGGTTTCAAAACACTTATCCTGTAATTTTTGTCTTCTCCTTTCAGCTCTGGGGACGTCACTTCAGTGGCGTGGCCTTTTCTTTTTTTCAATTATTATATTTGTGTTGCTCTTTACCGGTGCCCCTCCTACATGAAAAAAAAGAAAACACTTCACACCTTTTCTTTCACTCTACATTATTTTTTAATTTCTTATTTAAACTGATTTACATATGAATATGAAGAATAAAAATAAATAAATAAATAAAAACAATAAATCCCCCCCAAAAAAAGTGGACCGGGTAAAAAAAAATCCAGGCCTTGTCCTGAGCTGCTGCGACGGTGTGCGGGAACGGATTAATCCATTTTTACTTTGATTCCTGTGGGGAAAATAGTTTTGATTTCTGAACATTTCCGAGTTAGAACAGCTTTCATAGACGAATTAAGTTAAAAAACCAAGGTTCCACTGTACATGTGTTTCGAAGCTTTAGGTAATGGAAAATAACAATTACATGTGTTTTGTTGAGGTAAGTAATAGAAAAGTAACAATTACATGTTTTGAAGCTTTAGGTAATGGAAAATAACAATTACATGTGTTTTGTTGAGGTAAATCATAGAAAAATAACAATTACATGTTTTGAAGCTTTAGGTAATGGAAAATAACAATTACATGTGTTTTGCTAGTGTAGGTAATAGAAAAATAAAAAGTGAATGCATTCTAAGTGTTTCAGCGAATTCTCCTCGCCCCAAACCAATCTGGTATAATCTGGAATATAACAATCAATAACAACTACAAGTGTTTTAGTGCATTTCAAACCCACCACACACTCCCTTGAGCTGACACGACCTGTGACCTCAGCTGACCTACCTTGCCTGCGAGGGTGGTCAGCAGGGGTGTAGCGCGGGTTGAGTACTGTGGGCAAAACAAAGCTGATGATGCCGTCTGTCTCAACCCTCAACTCCATCACCAGACGAAGGGTGACCTTGGCCCTCGTTCCTGCAGCAGAAGCGGGCGGGGTGAGAGAGGGTGAGGTATGGGTGGGTCAGGGCGAGGCAGCATAAGGTAGGGTGAGGAAGCTAAGGTATGGGTGGAGCAAGGTGAGGAAGGCTGAGGTAGGTTGGCAGCAACCTTTATAATGCTATTTTCCTCATACCTACAATGTTTTTAGATATTTCTGTAGACAGGGTGAGGTAAGGGTGAGGCAAGGAGAGGTACGGGTGACAGTAACCTCTCTCTTTCTCTCTCTCAAACACACACACACACACACACACACACACACACACACCACCACCACCACCACCACCACCACAACCACAACCACCACCACAACCATGAACCCGCAGGAAAGTTGCCGAGGTTAAGCGTGAGAATGTCGCTTGAGTCAGGGTCTTCTCGTGTCATGAGGGCAGTCTTCCCCTCTTTCAAAGCCTCCTTGTACACCTTCTCTGCCTGTGTGAGGAAAGGGAACCAGTGTGTAGGGCTTACAGCAGGAAAATGAGTTAGTGGTGGAAGCTGTCAGGCCTACACGTGGCAGTCTCTCCCTGTGGGCAATGTCAAGTACCTACCCAGTTTATAATTATTTTCTTGTGAGTCTACTCATATATACGCTAATGGTAAACACTTTGCCTTCGTTAGATATAAAAAAAAAAAAGTCTCAATGTTAAAAAAAAAAAAGGAGGAAATAAGGCACACACACATTTAGCACAGGCGCCGCTGCAAAACGTTCAAAGCAGCAAAAATGGCAGGTTGATATATTGATATAAAAAAAAATGATAGCATGTTAAATATTATTAAAAAACACTAAAAATAGCATAGGGGATAAGCCTAATACCTTGTTCTTCTCCAAGCAGTGAGTCACAATGGTTCTGCCGTCCAGCTGCGCCTCACAGTGGTACACAGCTGCGCCCTCCTCCACAGGCAGCACCGCCCGCACCTATAAGAGAGAGAGAGAGGCGCCAGGCAGGGGAGGAAAGAATGAAGTAAAGAAAGAAAGGACAAAACACACGCCTCTTTTTTCTTCTTTTTTCATGTTTAACTCCTTCTCCTCCTTTTCCTTCTGCGTTAGCAAAGGAAATTATCAAATAAGGAAAGGAGGAATGAAATGTGAAGAAAGAGGGGAGGAAGCAGACTCTCCTTATTACCGAACGCCATTATTCTTCCTACTTTCATGTTTATCTGCTCCTTCTCCTTATTAGTGAAAAGAATGATTAAATAAGAAAAGAGAGGAGGAAGGAAAGTTAAGGTTCTAGCTATGAAATGCATATGATTGTTCCCCCTCCTCCTCCTCTTCATTAATGTTGTACTAGTGAAATTAATGCATATATAAGGACTGCGCCAGATAAGAAAATTACGAAGTAAAGAAATTCAAATTAAAGAAGGAAAGATGCTGGCCTTGTTTTCCTTTTTGGTTTATTGCTTCTTTGTGTTTATTTTCTTCTCTTTTTTCCTCCTCCTCGTGCGATAATCTAATACCACTTTTTTTTCCGAGAGAGAGAGAGAGAGAGAGAGAGAGAGAGAGAGAGAGAGAGAGAGAGAGAGAGAGAGAGAGAGAGAGAGAGAGAGATGGGGGAGAGGTGCGGAGTACTGTGAAACACTCCTGCTTCCCAAAGGCTCCAGAGGTAAAGGTAAAGTATCAAAAATATAAAAATACTCGTAGATAGTATACACTACAAAAATATAATTAAATAAATAAATACAGATATTGTACACCTTATTATAAAAATATCCTACAGTCTGGGACCAAACGTAGGATATTCATTGAGTATTTCCCTGAGAGTGGCTGAGTCTATGAAATGGTCAATGAGGCTATACAAGTCATGTTGACCTCGCAGCCTAAATTTACCAATGAGAGGACATTCCGTGACATAATGACGCAGAGTGTGTCCCCTTGGTGCAGCACACAGCACACAGCACACAGCACACGCCAGGAGAAGCACTGACTTTCCAAAAGTATTTATAGCCTAATTTGAGCCTCATTGCCACCCTGTCGTGTGATGCAGTGTGTCTCCCATAGGTGTAAGCGCAGCTCTGGGAGACACGTACATAGAGAAGACTACTGCCTATGGAAACAAAGCTCCAACTGATCACTAATGCTACTATGTACAACTGATCACTAATGCTACTATGTACAACTGATCACTAATGCTACTATGTACAACTGATCACTAATGCTACTATGTACAACTGATCACTAATGCTACTATGTACAACTGATCACTAATGCTACTATGTACAACTGATCACTAATGCTACTATGTACAAAGTCCTTAATGCTACTCTTAATATAGCCCAGAGTGTACTCAGCGCCAGGGTCCACTGTGTCGTCCTGAAAAGCACATTGAGCAAGGCGGTCTGCCTTATCATTAAGCGGGATACCCACATGAGAGGGTATCCAGGTGAAGTGAACCGTGGCACCAGCACCTTCTAGGGTGTGGATGAGATCAAGACATTTATTAACTAGATCACAGTCCATGGGGGGAGGTAGACTGGAGAGCATACAGTGCAGCCTGACTGTCAACAAAGAAGAATATATCCTTACGGAGAGGCGCCACAATATGGAGCGCCTCCAGAACAGCATACAGTTCTGCCCTAGAGGAGGACATGTGTGCAGGGAGCCGCCTGGAAACCTCAGTGTCAGTGTGGTGATTGGCAGAAATGTAGTCGCGGATGAACAGCCCACATCCGGACCTGCTGCCATTGACTGAACCATCACAATAAACATGAATAGCCTGAACGTGGGGGTACTTGGACAATTTAGTCATGAACATGTCTTGCAGCACATGAGGAGGCCAGTCCCTCTTGGGCTGATGCAGTGAGTGAATATCAACACTGACACGGTGAGGGTTGGAGCAGTGACATAACAACGTTAATACAGGCCTCGGCTATACCTACACTTGTAAGAACTCCCAAGATCTTCCTGAGGTATGGAGTTGTAGGAGTCCGAGGATCACGATACAGGGGGTCAGTGATCCCTTCAGAGAGTCGGAGCCCAGGCATAGCATCCGACCAACATTACGACAAGTAATTTCCTATATCCTACACATAATACTCGGCAGGTGCAGTTCAGCTCTGAGGACCTCAGTCCTTGCAGTCCTGGGGCATCCCAAAATTATTCTCATGGCTTCATTCTGAACAAGCTCCAGGGGGACAGAGCTGGGTGGCACTAAACTGTATTAAAATAGGAGCTGCGTAGTCAATGATGGACCGTACGACAGATATATAGAACATCCTTAGAACTGGAATGCCAGTCCCCAGGTCCCTGTTTGCTAACAGCCGAAGTGGCACTAGCCGTGGCAGACAGAGGTCTCGAACATAGTGTACAGCGTGGAGTGACTTCCTGAAACTCAGCTGTACACCCAGGTACTTGTGTGTATGAACTCCAGGGATGGGAACATTATTTACAGTGGGCGGTCGAGAGACCTTCCCTTTGGCTTGAAATTTGGTTTTACATTCATTAATTACAAGTCCCATTTGAACACACAATGCTGCTAGTTGTGACAGAGCTGACTGGAGAGTCCTGGATGTGGGGCATTGGAGGAGCATGTCGTCAGCATAGATGAGGACCTGGGTGCCCTGTGGGAAGGAACAACGCGCAATTTTGTCCATTAAAGCATTGAAAAGCATTGGACTAAGGACTCCACCCTGTGGTGTTCCAAGCTCAAAGACTTCCTCAGAGGAGACTGCACCTTGAAACCAAACCTGTGCGGTTCTGTTGTACAAATAGTCCCTGATCCATCCTAAATATCTACCTTTGACACCTTTGAAAATGAATTCATAATAATGTTACACCAGGGGTATTGGTGCGGGTGGCAGCACTGTGGGAGGTGGTAGCACTGGGAGAGGCGGGAACAGAGATAGAGAGTAGACGCGTGGCCGGAGAGGAAGCCAGCGTGTGCCTGCCTGTTGAGTGCCTGACGTGCCCTGGGAGACTTGTGGTGCCCCTGTGAACTTGTAAAGCAGGGTACTTGCGGAGGATTTGTCAATAAACTTAGGAAATAGTGCCCGTGTTTTTCCCTTGTGGCCTGGCCTCGTGTGTGTGTGTGTGTGTGTGCACGCGCGCCTTGTCCCGGCGTTCAGAGTGTGACTCCGCTGCTCTACCTATACCCGTGTGGATAACACGCCCGCCCGGAGTGAGGGATGGGCGCAACAATAACATCTTTGTTGGCCCTGTCGAAGGCACCCTTAAGATCAACGAAAGCTCTGCAGGTAGCATCCTTATTTATAAATCACCCAACAAAACAATGACTTGTGGAATGACTTTTTAGGAAGCCATGTACATTGCCAGAGAGTATATGGCCTGTTCAATATTACCCGTTCCATCATCTTACACAGCTCTGTTATTAATATATAGTCCGAGTTGGCCACCCTCTTTCCGCTGCTGTAAAAAATATCTATGCCTAGTAAATGGAGTCATTACTAAAAAGGACTGGAATTTTGTATCACTTAGATGAATATGTAAGAGAAAGAGATGATTTAGGCTTAAAGCAAAGTCATGAAATAGCTATAAACCTAATATTTCTTTACTTATTAATAGCATTCATAATTTTAATGGCTAAAAAAGAAAATTTCTAAGTTTAAAAGGGAGATTTAATATATAGACGAAAACAGTACCCTTTGCAGGACGGTTATATGAACTAGCAGCCATTGTTGATGTTTGCATTGCTTGCTGGGGCCGGGAGAATTCCACGATTACAGCTCAAATAGAAGGTAATTACTGTCCCTGAGTATGTGTGAAGTGAGAGATGAATTATACCTTATAGGCTAGTGGAGAATTATATAAGAAACATGCCTTGGATATGAGAAAAGTCCAATTATAGAGGTTCCTTCAGTACCTTCGTCAGTTCCGGAATGTTTAATTGTATTTTATTTATTGTATTGTTGGAGGTGACTTGAAGGGCGCGGCGTAGTAGTGGAGTGACAGGCAAGGGCATTTCAAGAACTATTGTACAGCACAGACGTATATTTCACCATCAGAGGACAGGACACAGTTACCTTAAGCCTCGGAAGTCCCCACAGAACACCCTAAGCTTGATATAGCTGTCACAACGAAAAGGAAAGAAACATAAGTGTGAATAAGAATACATAACACCATTCAGCAAGGACTCCCAGCACCACCCCACAACGCTCAGACCAACACCACCCACACGCCACCACACCCACACGCCACCACACCCACCTCCCTGCTGCCGTGACGCATTATTTAGCGCCTTGCTAACAGTCATCTTCCCCAAGTGGTTTAGTAATTTTAGATGCAAGGAAAGAAAAGGCAGGAAGATGATTATTGTTATTTTTTATCTTTATTTTCTTTGCAGGAGTGAGTGAGGCAGGATGAGTCTGATGGGTGCTTAGGCTGAGAGTCACGCCGCTGGGTCAGTGAGGGGTACGGCCGGCAGTATGGTGACTCCTACGGCGGCGGTAGGTACAGCTAAGGTGGTCATGTAAAAAAATCAAATAACCAGCAAAGGAAAGTAGAATAATTGCTTAAAAACTCAATAAATATGGTGAAAAGTAATGAGAGTTTTGGGAATAAGGTGGTAATCCTTGCTTAGTAATTTCCAGACACTGACTGCTTGTTTCTGGGCAGAGTGTGATGCCTTATCAAGTTGTTACGTACAGAATGAAGGGACCGCCACTGAGACTAATGAACAGAATTAATCTTAACCTAACGCAAACATCAAAAACACTAGTGCTGTTTCATCATTATCCAAAAAATAATCAAATAACCAGCAAGAAAAAAAAAAGGCTTAAAATCAACAAAATAAGACAAAAAAGTAAAGAAAATTCATAAAAGACAACAGGAGACAATTTCTTTATGTTCAATGATTCAAAACTTCCCAAACCTTTTATTTATTATTATTATTATTATTATTATTATTATTATTATTATTATTATTATTATTATTATTATTATTAAGTCATTAAAAACCTCCTCCTTTTCAGGTCATCACAGGAGTACTCATGTGACAGGAGCAGCAGTTGGGGGGCGGTCACAGGGGAGGGGGCTGATGGCGAAACCATGGGAGGGGGAGATGGTGCCGGGGAGTGGCAGGGTGGCCGGCCTTATGCTGCAGGGGACGGCCGCTGCTCCGGACATCATGGCGTATGGATAACCTGGAGTCCGAAGTGGCACTTAATATTCTCAATGCTGTGGTGACTAATGTAAGTCTGGAGGGGGAGTGGGGGGTGGCCTAGAGTGTGTTATGTAAGTGTGTGTGTGTGGGGGGCAGTCAGTGTTAGGGTGTTGACCAGTGTGGGTGTGGAGGTGGTGGTGTGTTGGGTGTTGGTGCCTTGGAGTGTGTTGCATAAAGGTTGGGGGTTAAGCTTGGTCGTTGTAGGTGATGTTATGGTAATTGTGGGTCTGTTTGATGATCTTATTTAAGTATCAAGGTATATTTTTTTATTCATTGATATTCTGTCTATTTCTTTATTTTTTATTTAGTTTTATTTATTTATTTATTTATTCTTTTTTTCATTTTCACAACTTTAAGGAAGAATTGAATGTTTTCTTGGTTTTTCTCAACAAACAACGAGTCAGAATGAAAATGGCATTGCATCACGATATATCCTGTTCATTATTACTTTTCAAACCATATCTTTGCATCAGCCTAAATGTTTCTGGTTTTCTTTCCTCTTGTGCATCTGTTTCCTTCTTTCCCTCTCCTCTCAGCTAACAGAGGTCGTCTTGCATAGGCTGGGTCAGGTTCCTTGGGTGTGTGGGTTGTAACTCTGTCTCCTCACAGAAAGAAGAGGCACAGTGGTCAAGACAGGGACTGGGAAGGCAGACAGAAGAGGAGGATGGACTGGATGAGTAACAGCAGTACTAGTAGAAGTAGTAGTAGTGATAGTTTGATCATAGTAGAGATAGCAGTAAAATATCTAGTTGTATTATTAGAAGTAGTAGCAATAGTAGAAGTAATACCAGTAGTAGAAGTAGCTTGGTCAAAGTAGTAATGGTAATAGTAGTGATAGCAGGATGTTATTTAACTGTATAAAAGAAAGATTAAATCCATATATAAAACTTATTGGCAGGACCAGTAGCAGCAGCAGTAGTAGTATTAGGAACACCGTGGTCATAATAACAGAAGTAGAACCATAACAATTCACTATATAAAACAAAAAGCACCAAACTAATATAGCATCAACAACAACAACAACAGCAACAGTAGCAGTAGTAGTAGTAGTAATAGTAGCAGCAGTAGTAGTAGTAGTAACAACACTAACTCCAACACTTTACCAACAGGACGACCAGTACTATGGGTCTGGCTGTGGCATCCTACCCACCCCCCGGATGCCCCCATGCTAACTGCCCTGGCGCGACCCTAACATTGGCCCTGCACACTCCTGGGGTGTGGTGGGGGGCTTTGTACCAGGGCGGCCGGGGCGGGGGCGGGGTAGAGCAACAGGACTGGGGTACAAGATGAAGAAAACGTTGCCGGCTAAGAAGAAAATAGGAGCTAAGGAGGTTAAGACAAGTGGTGGTGGTGGTGGTGGTGCTGGTGGTGTGAAACCGAGGATAAGACTGTATCATCAGTCTGATGATATTTTGAATATCAATTATTTAACTTCTGCAACACCTGAGGACAAGACAGGAGCCAGGTAGGATGGTCATAGGATGCCAGTTAGATGTGGTGAAGGATGTTTTGTCTGGGAAGGATAATGAGGAAATGAAATTGAGGACAAGACAGGAGCCAGGCAGGAGGGTCATAGGATGCCAGTTGGATGTGGTGAAGGATGTTTTGTCTGGGAAGGATAATGAGGAAGTGAAATTGAGTTGCTAATCTGTAGATAAAATGATAAAAGATGAATAAGTGAAATGGAAAAAAAAAAAAAATGTGGTGTTTTGGAATATATAGAACAGTGGGGTTAGTGTGTGTGTGTGTGTGTGTGCTGGGGGGATGTATCTTTGTTAATTAGAAAGAATATAAGAGATGAATATAATGGTGGGATATATAGCAATTTTTTTTAGTTCAGAAGAAATAAGTTTGGTTTGAGTTTATATATGAATGGAAAAAAGGCTAGAAGAGAGAGAGAGAGAGATTTATAATGAACTGGAATGTAAAGCAGTACAAAGCTGTAAAAGAAAGGGATTGTTGTTTAGTTTAGATTAATTTGTGTAAAGTAGAGAAAAAAAATAATGTGTTTTGAGTTGATGTATCAGTGTAACCTAGAAAATGGAGGAGAAATTATTGTTTCTTTAAATTTTATGTCGTAAACTAGAAAATATAAAGTTTTTTTTTTTTTTTTTTCATTCTATAGATCATTATAAATGTGAAAAATTATAGTGGTGTTTTTTTTATATTACATAATTATATATATATATATATATATATATATATATATATATATATATATATATATATATATATATATATATATATATATATATATATATATATATATATATATTTTTTTTTTTTTTTTTTTTTTTTTTTTTTTTTTTTTTTTTTTTTATTCCATTGTAAACAAAAAAAAATATAGAAGTAATGTGTTAGATTTTTTGCTTTGGTACATTAATTTCACAGTTAATCAGTTTATACTTCCTGTTGTCATCCTTGTCCTGTTCAGGGTGTGAGTGGGCCAAGACCTGCCACAACTCTTCTGCTTGTATGGCAAAAGAAAATAGCAGTTTTTACTCTTGATTTCCACCCCAAGATATTAGTCACTGTATTTGCTGAGAATATTCACCCCAAAAGTTAAAAATATTAGTCACTGTATTTGTTGAGGTGTGTGTGTGTGTGTGTGTGTGTGTGTGTGTGTGTGTGTGTGTGTGTGTGTGTGTGTGTGTGTGTGCGTGCGTGCGTGCGTGCGTGCGTGCGTGCGTGCGTGCACGCACGCACGCACGCACGCACACACACACACAAACACACACACACACCTGTCACTTGTCACCTGTGTGTGTCTAATGCACCTGTGTGTTTTGTTCCAGCTCCTCCCAGAATGAGCCCACACCTGCACCTGAGGACACACCCACACCTGCACCCAAGCCTTCACCCACCCCCAGCACCCACTCCAGCATCCAGCACAGCCCAGGGGAAGGCCCAGGGCAGGCAGCCAAGGGCCGAGGCAGGGGCAGGGGTGTGGCGTGGGGGAGGAGAGTGTGAAGTGTGTGGGTTAGGTTTGTATGTGGTACTTTGTCTGGGCTGCTCCATATGTGGGAGAGCTCGGTTGGTGTAGAGATGGATAGATAGATGTGTGTGTGTGTGTATGTGTGTGTGTGTGTGTGTGTGTGTGTGTGTGTGTGTGTGTGTGTGTGTGTGTGTGAGGGATTTGTACTTCATTCAAGCATCTTTTATTTTTACTACTGCTACTATCTTGTTCACTACTGGAAGATTAGTACTAAGATGTGATTCTTGTTATTTTTAAGGGTATTATTCCAATGTTTTTTGTATGATTGCATCTCATTCCTGTTGTACTTGAGAGAGAGAGAGAGAGAGAGAGAGAGAACAGGCCCCATTGCACAAACTAATGATAAAAAAAACTCACAACCATTCCAAAAAGTATAAATATGTTAGTTTTGTCAGTAGATTTTGCAAGAAAGGAAATTTGAAATACAGGAGTGTGTGGGAGAGGCAAAGGATATGTAGGACGGCAGATTAGTGTGTGAAGGATGTGTAGGAGAGGCTGAGGATATCCTGTACACTGTGTCAGGATGGTTAAGGGTGATTTGGAAGGAAGCTAGTGTGTGAAGGATGCATTAGGTAGGATGTGTAGTAGTGGGTACAATGTGTTAAGAATGATATGTATGTTACAGGAGATAAGGATGTGTATTTTCACCACAAGTATGTGTACAGATTGGTGTTAACACAGTAGGAAGGTTTGATGAAGCTGGACCATCATTCCTTGTGTTGTCTTAATAAATGTATGCAAACTGACTGTAAACTCTCTCTCCTTCTAGTGTATTTATCAGCTTTTGGGGTCAAGATGTCACTTTATTTATTTATTTATTTTTTATTGTTATTTTGTTTGTCTTTTTTTTTTTCTTTGTGTTGGACAGTTTACGAGTCAGTTCCAGTTTTTGTGACGGTGGATGTGGTTTCTTTCTGTGATGCTTGTCCTTGCCATGCCTTCCTTCCCAGTGACTACCATGTGTAGGCCTGATGGCTCCTTGCAGCTTCCCTTTTGTACATCCTTATGTTACTCCACACTCAGTTTCTCCATGTGTTGACTGTTTTTCTTTTTTTGTGTCTTCCTCCACTTATAAATAACACTCAAACTCACACACACACACTTCAGGTATTCTCAGATATTCAGCATTCATTCTTATCTTGCCTTCCTTCACCTACTCACAGCATCTCCAGGTCTTCACACTCAGCATTCCCCCTCATCTTTCACTCCACACAGTATCCTTCACTCCACACAGCCTGCCCCCTCATCCTTCACTCAGCCTCTTCCCTCGTCTTTCACTCAGCTTCCCTCCTCATCTCTCAATCCACACAGCCTGCCCCCTCATCCTTCACTCCACACAGCCTGCCCCCTCATCCTTCAGTCAGCCTCTTCCCTCATCTTTCACTCAGCTTCCCTCCTCATCTCTCAATCCACACAGCCTCCCCCCTCATCCTTCACTCCACACAGCCTGCCCCCTTATCCTTGACTCCTTTAGTCAGCCTTTTCCCTCATCTTTCACTCAGCTTCCCTCCTCATCTCTCACTGCACACAGCCTGCCTCCCCATCCTTCACTCCTCCACACAGCATCCCTCATCTCTCACACCATCCAAGCCTTACACATCCACACCTACATCTACATCTCACACCTGCAGCATCCCTGGAATCACATCAGTGCCCCCAGGTGACAGGTGAGCTCTAATTCTATCCATTCTGTTTTTCGTCACCACCACCATCACCACTACCACCAATATTTATGACCTAAATATGCTAATTATACTGTTTGTCATGCGCATTTTTAATTGTGGAGTAGGGAAGTTGAAGAATAATTGATTTCATATTAAGAGCTAAAGTAAGAATGTAAGAAAATAAGGGCTGGTGCAAGAAAATAATAGGCCTACACGCGGTGGTCCATATTTCAAACATGCCTGCGTATTTCCACCTATCATCCCTGTCCATAAATTCGTATAATCTCTTAAAACTACCTAATGACTCAGCGCTAACAACCTGGTTCGTTTGTCTCCACCGTGTGGATTAATATATTCCTTAACTATCTCGTTGTATTAAACTGCTTGTAATGGTTGACGTATTCTGGTCTGCATCCTTCATTTGTATCTTGTTTGTATTCTTGTATTCTTAAGCACTTCATCTCAAAATAAGGGCAAAGATAGTTAGTCTTTGCCATGCGGATAAAATATTTCCTCAAACTACCTCGTTAAATTAATCTGCTTGTAATTGTTGATGTATTCTGGTTTGTGTTCTCCATTTGTATCTTGTTCGTATTGTTAAGCTCTTGGTTCTTTCACCAGGACTGTTAACAAATGCCAGAGGTGATTAGTCAGGTTCTCATGGGTGTTCTCATTAATGACGCAGGATCCTCACCAAACCATCACTGAGTCATGATAGTGCCATTATCACTTCGTTGACTTTCACTACAGGCTGTAAAACTATCACCCAAGGAAACACACTTGTAAATCCCTAACAGTTTGTACTATACCCTGCTAAAACATTCGTAAAACCACGATAACTTCCAGTAAATCAAAGGAAATTGCCAATAAACCATGAAAATACCCTTGCAAAACTCGTCACCTCACTAATCATAATTTCAATCACTAAAGTCACGAAAACATCCTTGGAAAACCAAATAACTTTAGCTCGGGTTTGTTAAAAGTAGTGGAGGTATTTTCTTTTCTTCCCTTTTGTTGCCTCAGCCCGGTGTCCCTCTGATATGAAAAAACAAAAAAAACAAGACATTGAAGCGTTCGAGATAGCGAGAAAGTTACGAAGCTTCAGCAGACGTGAACTAACGCCTGGCTCTAGCCGCGTCGCTCTCTCTACCTCCGTCCGCCGCCCAGGTAAGGTCAGTGTTGTTTTGTGATTATTCTGTTTGCTAGTGGATGATGGTGTGTTCTTGGTGGCGGTGGTTGTGTTGTGTTGCGGTGGGCTTGATGTATCTGCAAGAGCTGGGTGAGGGCGAGGAAAGGTGAAAATGAAAGTATAATGAATCCAGCTTTATTGGTGCTCCGTGTTTGATGTTCCTGTCCCTCATTTGTCGCGTTGACAGTCGACAGGTGCGTGACAATCTCCTAGCGTCATACTGTAACGCTCTGCTGATTCAGGACATGTCAGGTCTCTCCGGGGTTGAAGTGGCAGCAGCAGGAACATGAACACCCAACACTGAGTACAAAGTTATCCTGTGTTCAGTGTAATTACCTTCAGATCATTCACTTTCCCTCGCCCTCCTTGCCCTGCTCTTCAGTGACATGACACTCCCACGACACACGGAGCCACTACCAGGTGACCTGTAATCTTTTAACGAGGTGTAATATTTTACTGGTGTAATCTTTTAACTTGTAACGGCTCGTTTATTGTAATGAGCATTTGGAGTTATAGAAAGCCCAATATTGAGGTGTTTGTATTGGTCCTTATGTAACTGATTGGTATTCAGGCGTCTTGCATTTTCGTCATTTTGGATTTAGGTTAGCGTAAATATTTTTGTACAAATGTGTCGAGTGACGACCTAGTTTGTTTGCGTCGCTTAATTGAAGTCTTTACTGTCTGTACTCATTGATTTATTTACTAATTGATTGTGCTAAGTGTATTTACTGTTAGGTCATCCCAGCCACGTGCCGCCGCCTCGCTCCGCTGCTTCACAAGGCGCTCCACGCGTGCCACAGCCAGCCGGCGCTCCCTATTGGCGGCCTGAAGACCCACGCACCCCAGCAACAAGGTGAAGGCTGTGCTCTGGCAGGTCGCTCCAGCTTGCCATCATAGGTGCTAGCCTGCCCTGAGCGCCCTCCTCTCTGCCTGTGACGCGCCGGGGGTGTCTGGCTGGGCGAGTGGCTCAATTCAAATATTGTTTCAATTGAACGTTGTTCTCGGTTAAGAACTTTTTAAAATCGTTTAATTCTGATGTTTGGTTATCAAATAGTAAAAATCCGTCTTTTTAAATTCGTTTGTTTCCAGTTCAAATCCATCTCGTCTGTCCTGCACAGATGAGTGGTGACGCTGCAGACTGGCGGCGGCATTCCCCTGCATTGCTGTAACAAAGCAGCCGTGTGAGCGACTCGTGGGCTGGCGCGCCGCCGGTTAATGATGTACGAGAGGCTCCCAAATATATATTATTTTTAGTTAATTTTTTTTTAAATAAAAAAAATAGTTTTTAATAAAAAATATGTATAGTTTTTAATAAAAAAAAACTAAGTTTGCTCATATCTGAAAATGGTCGTGGTGTTTCTCCGGTGAGTCTTCGAGGTATTTTGTAAGCGAAACGAGTAACTGCACGTTTTGAGTAAAAGTGGTTTTGTTGAAAAGTTTAAGCTTCCACACTCTGGCACTCGCCAACCTCTCTATCCACTCCCCACAGCTGGCATCGTATTCACATCCAGGAAAGGGAAACGAACACTATTATTGTATTTTGTATATATGCATAACGAACATTATTGCATTTTATATATATGCATAAAGATAATTATTGCATAATATATCTATAATTTCACACAATTATAGCCTCCTATCTACATAATGTACAGGCCCCCTATGCAGGGTGAGAGGAACTAGGGGGCGGGGATGGACGCGAAAACCAAGATGCCTTGATGTTGATGGGTTTATCGCAGGCGATGAGGTGAAGCAGAGGCAGCAGCAGGGCGGAGGCGAGGCCAGCTCCGGCAACACCGCCCTTGAGATCCCACGGGGTGTTGGCCGCAAAAGAAAAAACCTGATAAGAAGAAACCTCTGCAAAGGGATTGGGGATGCAAAGGGATTGGGGATATGTTCTGCAAAGGAACATTTGAGATGCCTAAAGGAAACCTCTGCAAAGGGATTGGGGATATGTTCTGCAAAAGAACATTTGAGATACCAAAAGGAAACCTCTGCAAAGGGATTGGGGATGTGCTCTGCAAAGGAACATTTGAGATGCCTAAAGGAAACAAACGCTGAGCAAACAGCCTAAACCTCTGAACTAAATACCCAAACACCACCCATATCCCCTGCCACCACCCTCCTACTTTCCCTCCCTTTCATTTCCTTTTTCCTTTTTCTCCTTCCCTTCCATTTTCTTGCCCTTCCTCCCCCCAACTGCCATACTCACCTCCCCTCCCCTCCCCTTTCCAGTGCTCCCATCTACCCTTACACCTTGTACTCTCCTCTCCCTTCCCATCCCCAAGACTCGCTCTTATACTCCTCCAGCAGTGTCTCCTCCTCCAGGCTCCCGCAGGTCCTGTAGGGCAGCTTCTTGGGGCGGTCCGGGTCAGGACACGCCCCTGATGATGATGGTGGGGGGGTCCAGATTGCGGCCAGCCAGCACGCGGGATAAGTCCAGCTCAAGACGACCTGCGCTGGGGCCTGCGTCAGGAGAGGAGAAGGGTGAGGGGAAGGCGTGTGTGAGGGTGTATGGGAGGGGAAGGTGTGTGTGAGGGGGTATGGGAGGAAGGAAAATGAGTAAACTAAATGAAAGGAAACTTTATTAGTGTGATGCAATTATGAAGTAAAAGGAGGAGAGAAGTTGATGAGATGATGAGAAGAAGAGATGGAATGAGGGGAGACTGAGAATAGCGACACAAATGAGGACTCAGCGTGACCGATGAGATGAAACAAGGAGAGGGACAAAAGAGGAAGAAAGACTTAAATATGACTGATAAGGAGAGGTATGAAAGAGAGAAAAGAAATAGACGAAAGGAGGTGATTGGATGAGAAATGAGAGAAAGGAAACGATAGACGAAGGGAGATAGAAATGAGAAACATGAAAAAGGAAAAGAAAAAAATAGGCTAAAGGGCTGAAATGAGAAACAAATGAATGAGGGAAAAGTAAAATATAAAAGAATGAATTATCGGAATATATAAAAAAAGGAATATTGAAAGAAGATAATCAAAGAAAACTGACCAATAAACGAACTGAAGGACTGACTAAAGAAAACAAAAATCTCTTATTCCCTCCCTCCACTACCCCACCCACTCACTCACCCATGAAGTGCACCACGAAGGTCACGCACTGCTGGTGACTGGACAAGGTCACCGTCTGGAGATCAGCTGCTAGGAACCACTTGGACGCCCCTAACACCTCGCGCATGTCCATCATGAAGGTAGGCCCGGAGGAGGAGGAGGAGGAAAAGGTAAATGAAAGGGAATAAGGTGGAAGAGGAAGAAGGTGAAGAAAGAAGGGAGAAAAATATGGGAGATGAGAAAAGGTGACATTTTTTATCTATCTATCCATCTATTTATCTATACATCTATCTATCTATCTGTGTCTCCCACCTTATCTAGCTTATCTATCTATACATCTATCTATCTATCTATCTGTCTACCACCTTACCTAGCTAACATCAGTATTGCTGTAACTCTCTCTCTCTCTCTCTCTCTCTCTCTCTCTCTCTCTCTCTCTCTCTCTCTCTCTCTCTCTCTCTCTCTCTTTAATCCTTCTTTCTCTCTTTTCCTTTCAATCTTTTCCTCATTTCCTTCCTTCTCTCTATGAAGTATGGATTCCACGTGTAACCCGCCGTACACACCTGGACTGGAAGAATTTCTCATCTGCGTCCACACCTACAGGGTTTACGTACACGGACCAATTGTGCTGCCGCGTCTGGACACGTGCACAGACTCAATGCGTACATGATTGTTTCGTCAAAACCGCTGGGTAGAGAAGGTCGAACGTTGCATTCAACTTATTTTACTAAGTCGATCCAACCTGAGAACAATTAACTAACTAACACAACATCACAGAGCATAACACCACAAATTCAAAGTATCCAAACTCATACAATGCTAAATGTTCAGCCATCAAACTAGAAAGTTCACAAAAATTATCTAACCTAACAAATATTCACTTACAATATTGACCAAGCAGCGGTAAATAGCCCACAGTCCTGGGCACATCACACAGGCATGGTACACAGCTTCCCCGCAAGCTCAGCGCCTGGCACAACGTGTTAACACACACACACACACACACACACACACGCAGCAGACCACCCACAGCTGCGAACAACAATCAAACAAATTTTCACGGAACGGCTGGAGCAATACCAAACACGTATCCGCATCTGCCGTATGGAACAAAACAATACAACCTACAAATCACGTGTCTGTATTGCACCTGTACACAAAGCTCCACTTTACATGACATACCAAGGAACAGCAGGGAACCAGCATGGGCCATGTCACACGGCCGCCACACCACACTCACCCTGGCGGAAGCAGCCACTACAGACAACTGACCTGCGTGGCGGCTGCTGGGTGCTGGCTGCTGGCGCCGGGGTGAAGTAAGAAACAAACAAAACGCGACATGCGCACTGCAAACAGTAATATCAACAAAAAGTAATCAAAAGTAAGTAACAATAATACACAAACTAAATTTCGTGATATTTTTACGAAACAGTGATCAAACACGTACACGCACATACGTACACATAAACGTACGTATTTTGTTTCATTGAATAAGAAAATAAAATAAATAGCTGGATAAATGGATAATATGAAGGATAACAAACACTGAATGAAAGTACAAGGAAATAAGAAAAAAAAAAATGCGAGGATAAGAAAGTGGAAACATGAACGTAAATTTGAGGTGATAGAGAGGGAAGTGAATTGTGAAAGGCGACATGAATAAGGTGACGAAGTTCAATAAAGGAGGTAACAAGAGAGGTAACAGAAAATTAAAGAAAAGATAAATAACAAAAAAAAGAAGAGAAAAAAATGGTTAAAATAGAAACAAAACATAACAAAAATATAATCGAAAAATAACAAAGACATCCCCCTTAATAAAAGAAAGAAAGAAAGAGAGTAAAAAAAAGTTATCAAAGCACAGAAAAAAAAGAAAAAAAAAAAGAAAAACTCGTGAAAACAAGGCAAGGCGTTCCACTCACCACTTTTCTGTTGTTCCTGCCGGGGTGTTTCAAGTTCACCTCCATGAAAGTCTCCCCAACTGACGCTGTGTGTGTGTGTGTGTGTGTGTGTGTGTGTGTGTGTGTGTGTGTGTGTGTGTGTGTGTGGAAGGTGAAGGGATGCGTTGTTATTATTGATATTGCTCTTTATATCGTTGTTGCTGTTGTTGCTTCTTCTGCTGCTGCTACTAATACAATAATAATAATAATAATAATAATAATAATAATAATAATAATAATAATTCTCTCTCTCTCTCTCTCTCTCTCTCTCTCTCTCTCTCTCTCTCTCTCTCTCTCTCTCTCTCTCTCTCTCTCTCTCTCGTTTTATCTCCTCTTTTCGTCTTCCTTCTTCTCTTTCTACTACTAGCACTACTACTACTACTACTACTACTACTACTACTACCACCACCACTACAACAAATACAATTGTAAGCTATTGCTTAATACCACCACTATCACCACCACTACTACCACTAACTAATACTGCTGCTGCTGCTGCTGCTGCTGCTGCTGGCACCTCTCTGCTAATAGTGGTAATACCACAACCACTTCCCCTCTCTCCTATTGCCACAGATTTCAGAGCGCTAGGCAGGCATTCCGACTCACTCTCTCTCTCTCTCTCTCTCTCTCTCTCTCTCTCTCTCTCTCTCTCTCTCTCTCTCTCTCTCTCTCTCTCTCTGTGTGTGTATTTAGTATTCGCATTTTCTTCTATATTGTTTTAAGTCTTCCTTCTTGTTATTTTTATTCTCCTCCTCCTTTTCCTTCTCTTATTTGATTACACACTTTTCTATTTCTTTCGTAATTTTCCTTCTCCTCCTCCTCCCTTCTCTTCCCCATTCCCTTCCTCTTCCTGTTCCTCCTCTTCTTCTTCCCTTCTCTTGTTCCATCTCTTCTCCCTTTCCTCCATAGTTAATTCTTTTCGATGCTTTTTCTTATCTTTCTTCCTTCCCTCCTTCCTTATTTCCTTCCTTCCTTCCTTCCTTCTCTTATTACTTCCTTTCTTTCTTTCTTTCTTTCTTTCTTCCTTTCTCTCCGGCGAAATTTAACCTCATTGTTGCAGCGCTAAAGTCAGTACTCTCTCTCTCTCTCCTCTCTCTCTCTCTCTCCCTCCTCTCTCTCTCTCTCTCTCTCTCTCTCTCTCTCTCTCTCTCTCTGCGCTTCATCTCCATAGAAATCACCGTTAAGTGCGAACATAAAGATTTGGGGAATTAAAACACAATTAAGTAAGACTCGGGAATCTTCTTATCTTAACTTTCTCACTTAATCCCCAAATGAGAGAGAGAGAGAGAGAGATAGAGAGGAGATGAGAGAGAGAGAGAGAGAGAGGAGAGAGAGAGAGAGAGAGAGAGAGCAGAGAGATTAGATAGATTAGCAAACGAATTAACTTATACTACAAACAGGACAGACAGACAGACAGGCAGACAAACAGAAAGACAAAGGACAGGTGATGAACAGGAAGGAAACAAAAATAGAAAGGAAGAAACAATTAAGAGAACAAGAAGAGAAGACATATAAAAAAACGAAAAAAAAAAACAGACAAGCAAAGGAAACACCTGAGAGACATGTACGAGTACACACCGAATGACAGACAGACAACCAGACACACAGACAGATTAAGACTTGCTGCATAAATGAATAACACACGACAAAATAAACCAAATAAAGAAGGTAAACTATCGCACTTCAGGATGGAAATTAAAGAAAAGGCTCTCTCTCTCTCTCTCTCTCTCTCTCTCTCTCTCTCTCTCTCTCTCTCTCTCTCTCTCTCTCTCTCTCTCTCTCTCTCTCTCTCTCTCTCTCTCTTTTGTACACCAATCAATACATAGTTAAAGAGAATGTTACAAAATATTTTTACATATAATGTATCACTTTACAGGCTAAAGGGAACATTTTTAGTGTTTCCTATCTAAAAGCCTAACTCTAAATGTTACTAACAATTGTTACTCTGGTGCTTATGGCAACCAGACGTTCACACATTCCTTGAATTGCTGCAGATTCATTTCACTGAAGTCTATCTGTGCAGCAATTAAGGTGTTCCAGAGTTTACCATAATGATGGACGTACTGGCGTTGATGGTGCCAAGTACGGCATCGACACTGAAATAATTCAGCAGGCATTAAAGTGACAGCCCGGGTGGTCACTTGTGCCCGCCGCAGGGGCTGGCGGAGAGCTTGGAGATGCGGGATTCGCTGTTGCTGTATTTTGTACATCACAGCGAGGCCCGCTACGTCCCTGCGATGTTGAAGGGAGTGGAGCTTTGGCTTATTTCTGCCTCCACTGTCCTTTATGAGCCTCACTGCCCGAGCCTGTACCCTGTCCAGGAGGCGAAAGATGCCTGCTCGCCGCTCCCTCCCCAAGCAAGGCACGAGTACTCCAGGGAGGAACGAACTTGAGCCTTGTACAAGATCTCCAGGCCTTTGTCGTCAACGAGCCTCCTGAGTGACGCCAGCTTACCCGAGGCCTCCCTGGCTAGACGCTCTTACTCGTATGTGGGGCCTGAAGGTCAGCGCGGAGTCATATGTGACCCCCAGTACATCCATCTCGTCTTGCCGCCGTATAGCTTGCCCCTCAAGGCTGAGTTGGAGGGGCGTCCTCGACCTTGAGATGACTTGACATCTGTGTTTTGTTTGGGGCAAATTTTACTTGCCACTTGCTGCCCCCACGACACAATGGCGGTCAGGGTGACGTTCATGTGGTCGGCCGTGTCAGTCTCCTCCCCTGGGCTGTAGCTCTGAGCCAGCGTGAGGTCATCAGCATAATCTCTTACACTGGGGATTAAGTGCAGGAGGTCGTTTATGTAGATGTTCCAGAGCCAGGAGGCCTAGAAAGCTTCCCTGAGGAACACCTGATCTTACTGCATGCTGTTCAGACCTCCTGGCCATCAATGACCACTTTGAGATTCTTCTCTCTCAAGTAATCACCAAATCAGCAACAAGAGGGGCCCATCCACACCTGCTGCACGGAGCTTTGCAAGGAGACCTGCATGCCACACCTTGTCAAAGGCCCCTTCGATGGTCAAGGGCAACAACTGCAGTGGCCTTCCCTGCGTCCAGAGCAGCACTCCACTCCGAGGTGAGCAGCAGGTGCAGGTCAGCGGCCGATCTGCCCGGCCTGAACCCAAACTGCCGGCCACACAGTAGGTGGTGCTTCTCAAGGTGCTCTGTGACTCTTGAGGCCACTATGGACTCGAGCACCTTGCTGAGCACAGGCAGCAGGGACACCGGACGATAGTTTTTAGCCACTGTTTTTTTTTCATTTTTCTTGTGTACTGGCACAACACTAGCCACTTTCCAGATACTTGGCCACCTGCTGGTCCGTAAGCACTGGTTGAATATCGTAGAGAGTGGGCGAGCCAGCTCATCAGCACACTGGCGAAGAAAGTGTGGGCTAACGTTATCAGAACCCACTGCTTTTGTCACGTCAAGTTTTGAAAGCACTGCCTTCACTTCCACTTCACTCGTTGTGGCAAATGATAATTTTTCTTTCACTATGTTTGGTAGTGAGGGTGGAGGTCTTTTAGGGTCGGAGACGCACATCTTATCAGTGAAGTGCTTGGCCAGGAGGTTTGCTTTATCTCGGGCAGACTGCGCTATTGTACCGTCATCCCGGTGGAGGGGAGGAATGGTGTTCCCCCTAGACACACCTTGTTGCTCCTTAACAAGACTCCACCAGCGTTTGGACCCCACCTGGCCTCCCCGCAGCTTCCTCTTGAGATCTGTCACCCATTGGTTAGAAGCCCAGCCTTGAGTAGCCCTCATGTGGTTGGTTGCCTCCCTGTGTCGCTGTCTGTTCCAGGCTGTGGGATGCCTCTTAAAGGCGAGCCAGGCATGGTACTTTGCGTCGGAGGCAGCTCGACATTCTGGCCCAAACCAGGGTTGGTCTGATCCCTTGGCTTGGTGTGTGGAGTGGGGCACCCAGCGGTCCTGCAGGGTGTGAAGCAGCTCGGTGAACTGCCCCACCTGCTGGTCAGTGTCTCCACATAACACATCATCTCAGTCAGTAGTTTTGAGGGAGGCTCGCATAGCCTGCCAATTTGCCTTCTCCCACCTCCACAGAGTTCGAGTGTAGCACTCCTCACGCGGCCTCTTGAAACTAATCCTTGTGAGGACTGCCACATGGTCCGAAGTGCCTACAAAGTCTAGGGAAGAACACTGTATGGTATCGGAGGGAAGGTCGGTCACGACTGGATCGAGGGATGATCCAGAGCGGTGGGTGGGAAAGGTGACATGGTTGTGCAAGTCGTGCACAACCATGAGTGTGTTAAATGCTTCGAGCACTGTGTTTTGGTGTAAATCACCAATAATTATCTCATTTTCACACTTATTTGGTACCATCATTGCGTCTATATTCACTGTCAGGTAGTCAATGAGTAAAGTACCCTGCGACGGGGGGCGATAACACCCAACACACAATAAACCTTTCCCGTTTGTCTGTCTGTGACTTTTAACACTAGTAATTCAAGCTCCTCGGGCACAGGATTGGCCGGTTCAATGACCTTAACATTGAGCGTTTCTTTGTAACAGAAGGCCACACCTCCATCTTAGGTCGATCGGTCCTTTCTTTGCCAGGCTCTCTCTCTCTCTCTCTCTCTCTCTCTCTCTCTCTCTCTCTCTCTCTCTCTCTCTCTCTCTCTCTCTCTCTCTCTCTCTCATCATTCCTTCTTTCTCCTCCTTTCTGTTTTCATCTCGAGACTTTCCTTCTATTTATTCATTCATTGTTTGCTCGTCTTAGTTCCTTCCTTATTTCCATCATATCACTCCTTTCTCTTCCTCTCTATCTCGCTCCCTTTCATCCTACGTTTTTCTCCTCCTATTTTTTCTCCCTCTCCTTCCATTTCATCTCTTTCTCTCGTCCCTTGTTTTGTCATTTCTCCATCTTCTGTTATCAAGCTCTCCCTTCTTTCCTCTCTCTCTCTCTTTCTCTTCCTCTCTTAATCTTTTGCCTCATTCTTCGTCTCTCTCTCTCTCTCTCTCTCTCTCTCTCTCTCTCTCTCTCTCTCTCTCTCTCTCTCTCTCTCTCTCTCTCTCCTTATTTCTCATTTGCTTATCTTTCTTCCATTTTTCCTTACCTTTCCATTTCTTTCTTGCCTTCATCTATCACTTTCTTTTCTCTATTCTTCTCTCTTCTATCCCTCATTTACTCCGTCTTTCCTTCCTTCTATTCCTCCCTCAATCCTTCTCCTTCTCTTCCTTCTTTTATTCTTCTCTCTTCCATCTCTTCTCTGCTTCCTACTTCTTTGATTCCCTTTGTCCTTTCTACCCTTCCTTTCTTTATTGTTCCCTTCTTTATTCCTCCCCATTCCTTCCTTTTCCTTCTCTACCTCTCTTCCCCCTCAATCGTTTCCTATTTCATACCTCCCTCTCTCCACCTTCCCTTCTCTCCATTCCCCTCATCCCTTACCAAGCTATACTCCCTCTCTCACTCTCTCTCCATTTCCCCATTTCCCTCCCTCTTCCCCCTTCTCCCATTCCTTATACACTTACACCATCCCTCCCTCCTCCCTCCCCTCCATCCTTTGCCAATCCGCGTATACATTCCCTCCCTCCCTCCTTCCTTCCTTCCCGCCTTCCATCCCTCCCCATCCCCCCTCCCCCTCTCCCAGGACATTAAACCTTCCCCTTCTTAATTAGCTTCGGAATGCCAGTTCGAAGCTTCATTTAAAAATTTTCATAACGAAGCAGCTGGTCGAGGCTTTAAACCCAGGAAAGACCTCTCTCTCTCTCTCTCTCTCTCTCTCTCTCTCTCTCTCTCTCTTAACCCCAATAATACTTATGGTACAAGTCCTCATCATAACAACAATGACTGCGTATATCAATAACAATAGTAGTAGTAGTAGTAGTAGTAGTAAGAGAGAAGCACCCTGCCAACATGTATATCCTAAGAGAATAAATAAAAAAAAAAAGCAATTTATCTTTATACCTTGAGATGAAGTTGCCAGCAGGAGGAAGAGCAGCAGAGACGAACTCATCATAGGCGGGTGTTGGCGCCGGGAGGAGGAGGGAGAGGAGGAGGAGGGAGGAAGATGAGAAACTTGCAGAGGAAGAAAGAAGATGAGAAGAGGGCGATGTCCCCTTTTCATGACTGACAACGAAGCCAAGAGAGAGAGAGAGAGAGAGAGAGAGAGAGAGAGAGAGAGTAAACCTTCCCAGCGGCAGCAGCATGCACCACCACCACCACCACCACCACCGCCACCTTCACTATCACTGCCTGTCGTCTCCTCGCAACTTTACCAGCGGAAGGACAGTCAACCTAACTACACGTCAAGTTTGTTTCTCTCAGAGAGACTCCCTCGCCTCGCCAGACATGTTTTCCTGAGTACATTGCACGTAGGGAGGTGGCAGAGGACCCAAGATGCCCTGCTTGCTCCAACGCGCTGCTCGCTATCTTCACTACTGGTCTCCTGCGAGGGACTGAGTGGTAAACATGATCTTGGCGCTTGTGCCTTTCGTCTTTCGTGGTCATCAGGGTCTCTGGGGCAAATTTATGGGTGTTTTTTTTTTCGATTTTTTAAGGGTTTTTGGGTTCTTATATTGTTTTTTTTTCTTGGTTTTCGTGTTTTTTTTTCTTTCAGTCTTGTTTTTTTTTTATCCGTTTTTTCGTGTGTTTTTGTGCGTCTTTTTTGTTTTCTTTGGGTGTTTTTTTCTTTGTTTTTTTTTTTTTTTTTTCTGAATTACCGGTGTCTTTTTTTGTCTTTTTCAGGACAACTTTTTCTTTTCTTTTCTTTTTCTTCATTAAAGTTCTGTTACATTTATGTTTTTTACAGGTTTCTTTTCTCTTAATTTTCTTTTTTTTTCTGATTTCGTAGTTATCACATCTTTTTTTCCTAATTAGTCAAAAAAGCTTATAATATTTTTTTTTTCATTTTTTTTCTCCGTTTCTTTGTACAACCATCTTAATCTTTCTTGTTTTCTATTCACTGAAGAAACTAAAAAAAAAAAAAGATCAAGAATCATTAAATAACGTTTACAGAAATATCAATATACTTTTTTTTCTCTCTCTCTTCTACACAAGCTACCAAGTTTAAATGTCTCTGCTGATATTTTTTTTTTCTATTTTTCTTCTACATACTTTTCATTTGGTCTAATTTCGCATCAGTCTCTGTCCTGCAGGAATGAATGGCGAGGCAATGAGAGTCTGTCTATCTTCATCAAGTTCTCGCCATTCTTTTCACTCTGAGATAAAACTTGATTAGAAGTTTGCCAAGTGATACAAAAAGGAAGCTGAACGTCTGTGTGTGTGTGTGTGTGTGTGTGTGTGTGTGTGTGTGTGTGTGTGTGTGTGTATACGAAACTTTAAAGTGAATATGGCTACATGTATTCCTACGCACATGTATGTATGGCAGAGTGTGTGTGTGTGTGTGTGTGTGTGTGTGTGTGTGTGTGTGTGTGTGTGTGTGTGTGTGTGTGTGTGTGTGTGTGTGTGTGTGTGTGTGTGTGTGTGTGTGTGTGTGTGTGTGTGTGTGTGTGTGTGTGTGTGTGTGTGTCAAATCTTTTCTACCGCCTTTACTCGCATTCATTTTTTTCATCCCGTGACATTTTGTGTGCGTGTCGTGCATATGTATGACTGTACGTACATGCATGTATACGTGTGCGTGTGTGTGTGTGTGTGTGCGTGCGTGCGTGCTCCCGTACCCTATTCTGAGCAAAACTTTGAAGCTTTTCCTTACATTCACACGCTTATTTTGCCCTCAAGACCTCTCTGCCTTTAACCCCTGCTTCCCCCTGTCATCCCTATCACTCCTGTCACCCCTATCGTTCCCCTGTCACTGTGTCACCCCTTACCCTTCACCTCACCCCGCCACATTGTCATCCTATCACTCCTTTCCTTCACTTCAGCCTGTCACCCTGCCAGTGTCACCCCTTCACTTCACCCCTGTTATCCTGTCCTTTCATCCCTTCACATCTGCCATCCTGCTACACCGTCACCACTTCCCTTCACTCCTGTCAGCCAGTCATCCCCGCCACATCTTTCCTACCCCGTGTCACCCTGTTATCCATTCCTGCCACTTGAACCCTGCCGCTCTTTCACTGCCTCACCCCTGTGACCACATCGTTCCACCTCCTTCACTATCTATTCTTCCCTTCATCCCTGCCGTCCTGTGCCTGTTACGCCTTCACCTCATCCCTGTCACACCCAATCCTTGCCTTTTCTCCACAGTTCACACAAATTAACTAACTAACTGACCCCGCTAACATTTAACCATCTGTTTATTGAACGTCTCCTTGCTTCCTAGGATTCCTCTACTCCTATCTCCTCCTCCTCACCAGTCCTCGCCCCTTCCAAGCTCCCCCACCCTCTTCACGCTCTACACCCTTGGAAAATCAGCGTGACTCTCGCTTTCTCTAATACACAACGAATGCTCAACGGGAAGACACCAATGTTATGTGTAAGTGTGTGTGTGTGTGTGTGTGTGTGTGTGTGTGTGTGTGTGTGTGTGTGCGCGTGCGTGTGTTCATCTGTACTGATGTATCTTTTTTTTTCTATTTAAGCCACTTCAAGTAAGAGAGAAAGAGAGAAACACACACACACACACACACACACACACACACACACACACACACACACACACACACACACACTGCTTCAACTAAACGGTTAATAATAAAGATCACTTCTTGACTAAAACAGTGTGCATGATAGTCGCTCATAGAAGTTTTACAAAGGTAAAACAGGAACCACTTGTCTCGTCTATTAAAGAACAATAAAAGCAAACGCGAATGAATTGAGCATAGAGAGCAAAAATCGAATAAAATAGGAAAAAAATAAATACACCGAAAAAATATGAAATTAACAGAGTACAGAAAAAAAAGATTTATAGAGAGAGAAATAGATACAGATAACAAGACAGATAGACACATGAATAGAGATAAACAAATAGATGAATCGATAAATAAGTAAAATAAATAAATGTACATACACAAAAAAAATAATAAATAAATAAAAAAAAAATACAAAAACAGATTGAGGAGAAAAAATACCCAGACTATTTCCGAGTCAGGTTCCAGATTTGTAATTCGTTGACTTCACGCAAATCTCGCCAGTGCACGACCCTGATGTACGAGGGCTGGGGGGCGTGGGTCCTTTGTCAAGGAAACGAGAGCGAGGTGCCGAATTAATTAATGAAGTATGGCATTATTTTGATTCACACTTTGCTCTCTCTCTCTCTCTCTCTCTCTCTCTCTCTCTCTCTCTCTCTCTCTCTCTCTCTCTCTCTCTCTCTCTCTCTCTCTCTCTTTCTCTCCGTCCGTTAATCCTCTTCATCCATATTAATTCATCCCTTATTCTTTCCTTCATTTTTTTCATTACATATATCTCTATTTTTTTTGCAATTTTTAACCACTTCTTATCTCCCCCCTCCTCCCCTCTCTCTCTCTCTCTCTCTCTCTCTCTCTCTCTCTCTCTCTCTCTCTCTCTCTCTCTCTCTCTCTCTCTGTCTCTCTCTCTCTAGGACGATCGAGGCCCCTGCTGGTGACGAAATGGAGGCAATGAATGTTATTTCGCTGGGGGCGAGTTTTAATTAGTGGTGACCCGTGATTTACGAGTGCCGCGCCTCAGCCAGGTAAGGATTATATTGTTTCAAGATTAGTTACTTCATTGCGGTTAATTATCACGGGTATTTCCTTCGTGTGTGTGTGTGTGTGTGTGTGTGTTTAGAGGAGCGGGAGAGTGATAGGGATGGGATGAGAGGGAGGGAGGGGTAGACGGAGGGAGAAAGAGAAAGAAAGAGAGAGGGATATGATCCGAGACAAACATATAAACAGACAGACAGACAGACAAATGGATAGACAGACAGAGAGATAGATAAACAGGTAGACAGATAGAGGAACAGAAAGTCATACACATACATGCGTAGAGAGAGAGAGAGAGAGAGAGAGAGAGAGAGAGAGAGAGAGAGAGAGAGAGAGAGAGAGAGAGAGAGAGAGAGAGAGTAACACACGCTCATACCTTTTCATCACCATCTTTCTTACTTTCCCACACACACACACACACACACACACACACACGTCTCCTCCCTCCTAAAACGGAGGAGAAAATACATGAGATTGTGAGGAGGTCTTGCCACAAAATGAATGGAGAACAAACCTCTTTCTCTTTTTAGTTGACAGAAAAAATAAATAAATAAATAAAAACTGAACCAAATAATAATAATAATAAGACAAAAAATAAGGATACAAATTTAAAAACAAAACAAAACAAAGAGAAACAAACAACTTAACCCATTCCCTTTGTGTCTTTAATTGTTCCCAACTCTCTCTCTCTCTCTCTCTCTCTCTCTCTCTCTCTCTCTCTCTCTCTCTCTCTCTCTCTCTCTCTCTCTCTCTCTCATTATGTTCTTTAATTCCTTTTCTTTCTTTGCTAGTGGCTTCCTTCCGCCTCCTCCTTCTTCTCCTCTTTCTTTTCTCCTTCCTCCTCCTCCTCCTCCTCCTCTTCCTTTTCTCCTTCCTCTTCCTCCTCCTCCTCCTCTCCCTTTTATTCTTCCTCCTCTTCATTATATCTGCATTTACTTTTGTTGCTTTTAATTTCTTCCTTTCACTTCCTCCTCCTCCTCCTCCTCCTGCACCTCACACTGAAGAATAGGCAGTGTAGACCTGCTGCTGTTTGTTCTTCCTATGTGTTCCTTTGTGTTCCTCTTCCTTGTCTTCCTCCTCTAACATGCAAGTTAAAATTAACACACCAAGTCTTGATGAAGAATTAATGCCACGTGGAACACACAGCAGGAGGAAGAAAAGGAGGAAAAGGAGGAAGAGGAGGAGATTCTCTCTCTCTCTCTCTCTCTCTCTCTCTCTCTCTCTCTCTCTCTCTCTCTCTCTCTCTCTCTCTCTCTCTCTCTCTCTCTCTCTCTCTCTCTCTCTCTCTCTCTCTCTCTCTCATGTGTTAATGGTCATTAGTCTCCGCTTTAAAATTTACAGGTTCGTCTTCCTCCTCCTCCTCCTTCTCCTTCTCCTCCCGTTCCTTTAAGTCTACGATGTTTTTATTCGAATACTAATAAGAGGGAGAGAGAGAGAGAGAGAGAGAGAGAGAGCGTGTGCTTCCTCGGACCGCTGGAGGCAGTGGTGGAGATCAGGGAAGCCCAGACCTCTTAGACACGAGGCAGTAGAAGTAGAAGAAGACCCCACCACAAATACAGCTACCGCTGCTGCCACTTCCACCGCCACCACAGTCGCCGCAGCAGCATCAACACCTGCCGACTCCGACACTGACTCCGCCGCTGCCGCCACCAACACCACTACCACCACCACCAACATCAACAACAGGAGGAGGAGCAGCAGCAGCAACGACAGTAACAACAGGAACAGTATCAGCAATGGCAGAAACAACAACAACAACAGGAGCAGCAGCAACAAGAGGAGGAAGAAACGAGGTCAGCAGCGATTAGGACCTCACTCCGCCACACCAGGTGTGCGATCCAACCCTCCCGCACCCCAGTCCCACCCACATCATCTTAGATCCCAAAGGGACGTCAGAGGTGGAGACAGACCACGCTGCGACTACTGCTCCCGCCTCGGACACACATCCGAGGTGTGTTACAGCCGCACTGCTGATATAAGGCAGGAAACGATTCTCAGAAGGGTCCTGACAGAAGGATGGAGAAAAGAGTTAAATCCTCAACCTCAGCTGCCCTTTCGAGACTCCCCTCTCCACCCCTACCCACCATCATGGCAACCACAACCCAGGCAACACCACGACTGGAGCCCACTCATGTGGCAGGGAAGGCAGTAACACGCCTCCCCCTGCCAAGGTAGCCCTAAGTCAAACCAGCGCCAAGGAAAAACAAAAGACTGGCCACCTCAGCCGACACCTGACTGTTGTGTCGGCCAACGTGAGGGGTCTTCGCACCAACCTTGGTGACCTCACCCACAACTTTGTCCTCCGACACAACGCGGACATTGTTGCCGTCACGGAAACGTGGCTCAGTGGTGAGGTGGAGCCGACGTTTTGGCAACATCCCGGGCTATACAAAGTGGGTGAGGAAGGACCGTGAGCATAGAGTGGGCGGAGGCGTGGCTGCCTGCTTCAAACACGGCCTCCAAACTCAAAAAATTGACGTGGTGCTGCCTGAAGGAATGGAGGCGCTGTTCTTCAGAGTGGTAATAAATGACAGCACAGGACTCCTCCTGTGTGTCATGTACCGTCCCCCAAGGCAAGGACGTTCAGCGCTGGATTTTCTGACGGAGGAATTGGACACTATGCTACAGCGGCACAAGTGTTCCCACGTCATGATTCTGGGGGATCTAAACTTCCACCTGGAGCAGGATGCCTTTAACAGCCTCCTGATGGTGCAGGGTCTGACGAACCACGTGTCCTTCCCTACACATGAGAGGGGAGGGTCGCTGGACCCTGTGCTAACAGATCTCCCTGACTCCAGCATCGTCTGCCATCAACTGGGGACGGTGGGCACCTCCGACCACCATGCCGTGCTGGCACGAGTCAAGCTGGATATAGCGAGGGAGGCCGCTGCCCCGCGCACTATCTGGCTGTGGGAGCAGGCTGACTGGGCATCCCTGAGACACGACATCGTTCGCTTGGACTGGGACGCCCTACTGATAGGCAACGCGGAGGAAAAGGCCCGTGCCCTCACCACCAAGCTCCTTGCCCTCCAGCAGCAACACGTCCCCAGCAGAAGGTACCTCGTTAGGCCTAATGACCCTGCTTGGTTTGGTTACCGATGCCGAGCGGCCGCTGAGGCTAAACACGAAGCCTGGGTGAGGTACAAACGTCGTCCAACACACTACAACTGGGCCCAACACCGTGTGGCGTGTAGACGGGTGACAGCTACCTGCAGGTGGGCGAGACGGCAGCAGCGAGAGGACCTGAGGCAAAAGCTCTGTGGCTCAGGGGTTGGCCACAAGACCTGGTGGAGGCTTGTCAAGGAGCAGCAAGGAACAGGCCGCCGCGACACTGTTCCTCCACTAACAAGGCCGGACGGGACAACAGCCGCCAGCAGTGAGGACAAGGCTTCTCTACTCGCTGATTTTTTCGCAGAGAAGATGTCAGTCACTGATCCGGGTAGACGTCCACCTCACCTCCCTCAGGAAACAGACCACACCGTCGCCGATGTTCAGGTGACACGTGAACAGGTGGAGCGGCTGATGAGGGAAGTAGAGGAGAACAAAGCCACCGGCCCGGACGACATCAGCCCGCGGCTCCTCAAACGTTGCGCCAGTGAGCTGTCAGGTCCTCTCACCAGCGTCTTCAGGGCCTGCCTGATGGAGCACAGGTGGCCCTCTATATGGAAGGAGGCGCGAGTGGTACCAGCCCACAAGAAGAACTCAAAGTCTGAGCCCAGCAACTACAGACCCATCTCGCTGCTCTCCGTGGTGGGCAAGTTGCTGGAGCAGGTGGTGGCAGGTGTCATCTGTCATCACCTGAGTGAGCACTGCCTCCTCTCAGACAGACAGTTCGGCTTCCGGCCTGGCCGCTCAACAGCGGACCTCCTCACCCTCCTCTCCCAAGGCTGGCAGGATGCCCTGGACGAAGGTCTGGATACTCTTGTGGTGGCCCTGGACATTGCTGGGGCCTTTGATAGGGTCTGGCACGCGGGGCTTGTAAAAAAGCTTTGCGCCAAGGGTATCCAGGGCAACCTCCTTGCACTGCTCGAGGACTACCTCCAGGGGAGAACCCTCCGGGTAGTCATCAATGGACAGGCATCCCAGCCGTTACCTATACAGGCCTCAGTTCCACAGGGTTCAGTGTTGGGCCCGATCCTGTGGAACATACTCGTATACATCGATGACCTCCTGCGGCAAATCCCGACTCTGCTTGCATACGCCGACGACTGCAATCTCTCCCGCTCCTACTGCCGCTCCGACAGTCAGCGAGCCGTTAGAGAGCTAAATAGGCAGCTCAGGCTGGTGATGGAGTGGGGAGAGGCGTGGCAAGTCAGCTTCGCTCCAGAAAAGACGCAGGCCATGGTCATCTCACGGTCCCCAGCTGCCTCCCCAGCCGTCTCAGGCTGTCTGATTTTTGGAGGCCAGACACTTCCCCTCCAGGAACACGTCAAGTTGCTGGGAGTGACAGTGGACTGTGGCCTGCGCTTTGACCGCCATGTTGCTGCTGTTGCCCACCAGGTCTCCCAGCGAGTCTCTGCACTGCGTCGGATGTCAGGAAACCTCGACTCCCGGGGCATCCTCACACTGTACAAGGCTCAGATACGGCCTTGTATGGAGTACAGTGCCTTGTCCTGGATGTCGAGTGCCCCCACCCACTTGCAGAGACTGGATGCTGTGCAACGCCGTGCCCTGCGCTTGGTGGGGATGGACGGACAGCAGCAGCAGCAGCAGCAGCAGCAGCAGCAGCAGGAGGAGCAGACCGGAGTCACGTCGCTGGAGCATCGGCGGGACGTGTCGGCGCTGGTGGTCCAGCACAAGGCCCGGGTTCTGGAGGTCCCTCATCTCAGCTCGATAAGGCTCCCACCACGAGCTGTCCAGAAGGAGTCCAGGACCACCACCTCCAATGACATGCTGGTGCAAGTGCCTCGATCTTACTCGAGGCAGCACCAGCGCTCTTACACAGCTAGAACCTCCAGACTGTGGAATGTGTTTACGGCAGCCACGAGTGATACACAGACAATGACACTCCAGCAGATGAAAATGGCTGCACACAGGTGGCGTAAAACACAACCCCCCACACTAGTGCTGTGTTAATCATGTCTATATATATATAGTAGGATGAGTTTACTTTTTGTATATATTTTCTTCTTTACATTTAAGTATAGGCTTTTCAAATAACAGCATAAAAAACGTGTTGTTTTAAGCCTGATGTAAATTTTGTTTAAATAAAAAAAAAAAAGAGAGAGAGAGAGAGAGAGAGAGAGAGAGAGAGAGAGAGAGAGAGAGAGAGAGAGAGAGAGAGAGAGAATTTTCTTTCATTATCATAATTATCTTCTAAATCTTCTCGTTCCTATCATCATCATCGTCATCATCATCATCATCATAAGTAGTAGTAGTAGTAGTAGTAGTAGTAGTAGTAGTAGTAGTAGTAGGAGGAGGAGGAGGAGGAGGAGGAGGAGGAAGAAAAT
>NW_026973727.1:455000-497500 GCF_035594125.1 Scylla paramamosain
TTGTAAACACATCGAAGGAGCAAGCTCGTTGTGGCTGCATCGAGCCAACAATCTCGTTGTGGCTGCATCGAGCCAATCCGTTTGTTGTGGCTGCATCGAGGCAACAATCTCGTTGTAGCTACATCGAAGGAGCAAGCTCGTTGTGGCTGCATCGAGGCAACAATCTCGATGTGTCTGCATCGAGCCAAACCCTTCGTTGTAACTGCATCGAGGCAACAATCTCGTTGTAAATACATCGAAGGAGCAAGTTCGTTGTGGCTGCATCGAGGCAACAATCTCCTTGTGGCTGCATGGAGCCAAACCCTTCGTTGTAACTGCATCGAGGCAACAATCTCGTTGTAAATACATCGAAGGAGCAAGCTCGTTGTGGCTGCATCGAGGCAACAATGTCATTGTGGCTGCATCGATCCAAACCATTCGTTGTGTCTGCATCGAGCCAAACCCTTCGTTTTGTCTGCATCGAGGCAACAATCTCGTTGTAACTACATCGAAGGAGCAAGCTCGTTGTGGCTGCATCGAGGCAACAATCTCGTTGTGTCTGCATCGAGCCAACCCCTTCGTTGTGGCTACATCGAGGCAACAATATCGTTGTAGCTACATCAAAGGAGCAAGCTAGTTCTGGTTGCATCGAGGCAACAATCTCGTTGTGGCTGCATCGAGCCAAACCCTTCGTTGTGACTGCATCGAGGCAACAATCTCGTTGTAGCTACATCGAATGCGCAAGCTCGTTGTGGCTGCATCGAGGCAACAATCTCGTTGTGGCTGCATCGAGCCAAACCCTTCGTTGTGGCTGCATCGAGGCAACAATCTCCTTGTAGCTACATCAAAGGAGCAAGCTCGTTGTGGCTGTATCGAGGCAACAATCTCGTTGCGGTTGCATCGAGCCAAATCCTTCGTTGTGGCTGCATCGAAAAACAATCTCGTTGTAGTTATATCGAAGGAGCAAGCTCGTTGTGGTTGCATCGAGGCAACACTCTCGTTGTGGCTGCATCGAGCTAAACCCTTCGTTGTAACTGCATCGAGGGAACAGAAGGAGGCAGTAGACACCTGCCGAAACGATAATTACTCCCAGTGAGGTCTAAAGCACTCCGCTTTAGACATGAAGCACTGTTCAGGGGGTGCTGTGAACTTATCATTAAACCCAGCTGTGACCTCACTGAACGTTTCCCTTTGTGTCTCACAACACAAAGGGGCAGTCACAGCCTGCCCTCTAAAGACAACTCTCTTCCTCCACACAAAACTACAAGCACCTAATAAAACACAAACCCTTCACTCAAAAATTTTAAAATCATCATGGCGACTCCTACACCAGCCTCGGAGTCCCCATCTGGGGAGGGGACCATAAATGTCCCCAGGTCGGACTGCCTTTCTGTTGACGACCCTAAGTGTCTTGACACCCCCCTCAACTTTTTTTTCATTAACTTCTGCAACATTCGCGGTCTAAGATCTAATTTTCAATCTGTAGAGCACCACCTCTCCTCTTCTAAACCTCATCTTCTTTTCCTCACTGAAACTCAGGTGTCTCAGGCAACTGACAGTAGCCCCTTTTCTGTTCCCTCCTACTTTCTCTATCCTCATTTTCGATCCAAAGCTGGATGCTGCGTTTGTGTGCGCAATGACTTAACCTGTTCTCGTGCCCACGCTCTTGAATCTTCCGAGTTTTCCACCATCTGGCTACGACTACAGAGTCACTCTCATACTAAATTTATCTGTGCTGTATACCTCTCACCTAACTCCTCTGACTATAAGAAATTCTTTGACTACTTAACTTCCAAAATGGAGCACATTCTGACCCTCTTCCCTTTTGCAGAGATCTCCATTCTTGGAGACTTCAATGTTCACCACCAGCTTTTGCTTTCCTCTCCCTTCACTGACCATCCTGGTGAACTAGCCTACAACTTTGCTATCCTCCATGACCTAGAGCAATTGGTACAACACACTACTCGTATTCCTGACCGTCTTGGAGATACACCCAACATTCTTGACCTTTTCCTGACCTCTAATCCTTCTGCTTATGCCGTCACCCTTTCTTCTCCGTTAGGCTCTTCCGATCACAATCTCATATCTTTGTCTTGTCCTATCACTCCAATCCCTCCTCAGGATCCCCCTAAGCAAAGGTGCCTCTGGCGTTTTGCCTCTGCTAGTTGGGGGGACCTGAGGAGGTATTTTGCTGATTTTCCTTGGAATGACTACTGCTTCCGTGTCAGAGACCCGTCTTTGTGTGCTGAGTGTATAACAGAGGTGATAGTGTCTGGCATGGAGGCGTACATTCCTCACTCTTTTTCTCGTCCTAAACCTTCTAAACCTTGGTTTAACACAGCTTGATCTCGTGCTATACATGATAGAGAGGTGGCCCACAAAAGGTACTTAAGCCTTCCATCACCAGAATCTCATGCAGTTTATATTTCTGCCCGGAACCATGCCAGGTCTGCTCTCCAACTAGCCAAAAACTCCTTCATTAACAGAAAATGTCAAAACCTTTCAAGATCTAACTCCCCTCGTGATTTCTGGCATCTAGCCAAAAAATATTTCCAATAACTTTGCTTCTTCTTCTTTCCCTCCTCTATTTTAACCAGATGGCACCACTGCTATCACATCTATTTCTAAAGCTGAACTCTTCGCTCAAACCTTTGCTAAAAACACTACCTTGGACGATTCTGGGCTTGTTCCTCCCTCTCTTCCACCCTCTGACTACTTCATGCCACCTATTAAAATTCTTCGCAATGATGTTTTCCATGCCCTCGCTGGCCTAAACCCTCGGAAGGCTTATGGACCTGATGGGGTCCCTCCTATTGTTCTCCGAAACAGTGCCTCCATGCTTGCACCTTGCCTAGTGAAACTCTTTCAGCTCTGTTTGTCATCATCTACCTTTCCTTCTTGCTGGAAGTTTGCCTACATTCAACCTGTTCCTAAAAAGGGTGACCGTTCTAATCTCTCAAACTACCGTCCTATTGCTTTAATTTCCTGCCTATCTAAAGTTATTTAATCTATCCTCAACAGGAAGATTCTTAAACATCTATCACTTCACAACCTTCTATCTGATCGCCAGTATGGGTTCCGTCAAGGCCGCTCTACTGGTGATCTTCTGGCTTTCCTTACTGAGTCTTGGTCATCCTCTTTTAGAGATTTTGGTGAAACTTTTACTGTTGCCTTGGACATATCAAAAGCTTTTGATAGAGTCTGGCACAAAGCTTTAATTTCCAAACTACCCTCCTACGGTTTCTATCCTTCTCTCTGTAACTTCATTTCAAGTTTCCTTTCTGAACGTTCTATTGCTGCTGTGGTAGACGGTCACTGTTCTTCTCCTAAATCTATTAACAGTGGTGTTCCTCAGGGTTCTGTCCTGTCATCCACTCTCTTCTTATTATTCATTAATGATATTCTAAACCAAACTTCTTGTCCTATCCACTCCTACGCTGATGATACCACTCTGCACTTTTCCACGTTCATAAACGTCCAACCCTTCAGGAGGTAAATATATCATGCAGGGAAGCCACAGAATGCTTGACTTCTGATCTCTCTAAAACTTCTGATTGGGGCAGAGCAAACTTGGTATTGTTCAATGCCTCAAAAACTCAATTCCTCCATCTGTCAACTCGACACAACCTTCCAGACAACTATCCCCTCTTCTTCAATGACACTCAACTGTCCCCCTCTTCTACACTGAACATCCTTGGTCTGTCCTTTACTTATAATCTGAACTGGAAACTTCACATCTCATCTCTAGCTAAAACAGCTTCTACGAAGTTAGGTGTTCTGAGACGTCTTCGCCAGTTTTTCTCATCCCCCAGCTGCTAATTCTGTACAAGGGCCTTATCCGTCCATGTATGGAGTATGCTTCACATGTCTGGGGGGTTCCACTCATACTGCTCTTCTAGACAGGGTGGAATCAAAAGCTTTTCGTCTCATCGACTCCTCTCCTCTAACTGAGTGTCTTCAGCCTCTCTCTCACCGCCGCAATGTTGCATATCTAGCTGTCTTCTACCGCTATTTTCATGCTAACTGCTCTTCTGATCTTGCTAACTGCATGCCTCCCCTCCTTCCGCGGCCTCGCTGCACAAGACTTTCTTCTTTCTCTCACCCTTATTCTGTCCACCTCTCTAACGCAAGAGTTAACCAGTACTCTCAATCATTCATCCCTTTCTCTAGTAAACTCTGGAACTCCCTGCCTGCTTCTGTATTTCCACCTTCCTATGACTTGAATTCCTTCAAGAGGGAGGTTACAAGACAGTTATTCATCAATTTTTGACTATTGCTTTGACCCTTTTATGGGACTGGCATCTCAGTGGCCATTTTTTTATTAGATTTTTTTATTGGATTTTTGTTGCCTTTGGCCAGTGTCTTTCCTACATATAAAAAGAAAAAAAAAAGAAAAGAAAAAGAGAGAAAACGGAGACAAGGCGACAGGTGCTGGTTGACAAGGTGAAATCCGTTTTCTGTGGTTTATTAAAGTAGGGGAACCTATTCTGTAACAAACACCTCCACCTCCACCTCATCTATGAAGGAAGAGGAGGAGGAGGAAGAGGAGGAGGATGTATAATCTTGTGTTTTTTGTAAATAAAGTGATATTACTTTGATTTCTTCCTCCTCAATTCCTCCTCCCCTCCTCCTCCTCCTTCTTTTCTCTTCTTATCTCTTTCTCTTATTCTTCCTTGAGGATGTCCACTATAGCATTTTGTGGAAGGATATGAATGGGGCTTTAATCAGAAATAGTATTTGTAAACAGGTTACTTGTCAAGGTCACTCCGGATTTTTCAAGGTCACTGCTTGCTCCTGTGCTCTGCTTCACGGCTCTTACTTAAATTGTATGCGTTTGTAACATTATTGTTATTACTGTTATTATAATTCTTCTTCTTCTTCTTCTTATTATTATTATTATTATTATTTTAAATAAAAGATATTATTGCATTAATTCATCTTAATTTTATGATCCTGCCTCCATTTCATCACACACACACACACACACACACACACACACACACACACACACACACACACACACACACACAGCTGGGAGGAGGAGGAGGGGACATTGGTCAGTCTCTCTCTCTCTCTCTCTCTCTTCATATTATAAGTGCTAACAATAACGGTCTTTTATTGGAAGCTTTAATAAATGAACATAAGGAATCCGTGTGAAGCCGAAGACCCAGTCAATGGTGGCATCTGAACGCATGAGTCGCCCAAACCTTTTCATATTCATATGAAAAACTTCATGAAGGAATATGTATGTGGTGCACTGAAAAAAAAATAAATAAAATAAATAAATAAATAAGATAAATAAATAAATAAATAAAAGTCAAAGATCAATTCAGTTTTTTTCTCTTTTCTTTTATGCACATACCTTATACAACATAATTTCTATCTTGTTTCAAAACTCAAAGAATTTCAATAATGAGCTATAGTAACTGTATTGCTAGATTATTGCATATTATTAATATTATTATTATTTTTTTTTATATAATTATTGTTGTATTCATTAGGTAAGACCAGTTAAGTTGAGAGGATGACCAGCAAAACAAGTTGTAATCTTCAGTCTTGCCAGTAAGTAATTAGCAGATCTCTGACGGCCCTGGATTGATTGATTGATTGACTGATACATTTATTGTTGTATTAATAATGAAATACAACAAAGGAGGAGGACGGACCTTGCCACCCACCCCTTGGGCAAAGACTTTAGGGTAAAGCATCAAAAATATAAAAATAGAGTATACATTACAAAAATATGAGTAAATAAATAAATACAGATATTGCACACCTTATTGCATAAATATCCTACAGTCCGGGAGCAAACGGCCCTGAAGTTGCCCCCTTTGAAATCCTGGATAAGAAGGACCTGGTGACGCGGGATACAAGAGGCTAGAGGGGACACAGCAGAATTAATATCAACAAAATACAACATAAAATCTCACTAGAAAGCAAAATTAATAATATATACAAATAAACTCATCTCGACATTTTGAGGTCGACGCCACAACAGTCAGATTCTAAGTGTAAGTGCAGAGTCTAATTCTTTTACCCATATCTCCATTAAATTCAACCGTCACGCGTTCCTGCTGCTTTTTAATGGTTGCCTAATGGTTCCCCTCCCTGTGTTGAGATGATGGGGGAGGAAATAGTGGGAGAAATGGGGGGAAATACACTGTTACCGTTTGTTTACATTTGTGGGAGGCGAAAAATGCGTTCTCTCTCTCTCTCTCTCTCTCTCTCTCTCTCTCTCTCTCTCTCTCTCTCTCTCTCTCAAAAGTCGTGAGGGATTGTGGGAAATTAGGCAGCGAAGGATAGAAGGTAAAGATTATGGCCTTGAATATACTATCACTATCATGTGCTTTCAAGGACATTCTTTCGTCACTATCAGACACCCACACCTCTCCCAGTCACCGTCTTGATCTTGATGGTACAGCCTGGCTCAGGATCACCCTTTGGATCGGCAACTCCTGTAGAGGAAAAAAAAAAAAAAAAGAGAAACGAACAGCATCTTCTATCCTAATTGTTCCTACATCTGGCACGCCACATTCTCTCCAGAAACTCTTTCACCGCCTCAATCATCCTTTCATTCGCCTCTCTACACAGTCCCAGCAACAACACCATTCATTCATTTCCTGTCTTCTCCACTCTTTCATTCCTATCATGCCCTAACTCAGTCAGTATCACTTGCATCATCTCATTCCTGTCTCTGGCATACTGCACACACTCCAGCACCACATGTTCCACCGTCTCATCCTCTCCCATGTCACACATCTGGCACACTTTGCTGCGGGACTCAGACCACCTGTAACTCCTTGCATTCACATCCATACACTGTGCCCTCGCTCGGAAGAGATCACCGCCCAGGCTTCCATCATACCACTTTTCATACCTCGGAGCCTCTTTCTCCTTGTACCATTCCAGGGTCTTCTTTCTTTCCATTTCATTTTTCCATTCATTCAGTCCCACACATTTCACTTCTTTGTCTATCTCATTCTTCCATTTTCTCACATCCCATTCGGCTCCCACTCTGCCTACTATTGTTACCACCCATTCACGCTCATTTTGATTCCTCCCAGCCATTCTTATCGCCCACACAACTTGCAATCCATTCCTGTCTGTCATTTTCATGCACCTCTTCTTCATTTGCTTCCACTTTCATTCCACAGGTACACCTTCCTTGCTATTCTTGTATCATCCATTCTCTCAAGCCTAATCTTGTACCTAAGTGTGGCTTTTGTGAGTCTTTTTCTAAAGGTGCTCCATCCCATGTCACCTCTCAAGGCTTCAACTGCTGTGCACCTCGGTGCACTCAGTGCTATCCTTGCTACTCTATTCTGGTCCACTTCTAACTTCTCAATTTCACTTTCATTCCATGCAATCATATCCATAGCATACATTATACATGGCACAGCCACACTCTTCCACACTTCTCTCAACACATCATACTTACTTGCTCTCATCCTTGCCACGCTTCCCAATCGACCTACCCACTGGTTTACCATACTTATCTTTTCATTTTTTGCCTTTGCACACCCACTAGGACTCATTCACATCCCTAAGTACTTGTATTCTTGTACCTGTCTCAACTCATTCTCTCCAAGTCTCCATACCACATTACTTTCATCCTCTGACCTATTCACAATCATCACTTTGCTTTTCTCACTGCTAAACTTTACTCCAAAGTCTTTACCATAGCCATCCACCACATCCAACAAACTTTGAAGCTCATCTGCCGTTTCACTCGTAACAACTACGTCATCTGCATAAAGAAGCACACATACTTTATCATTCCCCACACTTACCCCTACATTCATTCTTCTCATCCTAGCTGCTAGCTCCTCTGTATACAAGCTTAAAAAGGGTTGGTGACAATATACAGCCCTGCCTAACTCCTCTCTCAGTCTTCACCCAGTCTGTTTCTGTCTCCTAGTCTGTATCTAGCTCTTGTGTCCACATACATACTTTGCACTATGTTAACTATCTTTGCACTCAATCCAATCTTTTCTAAGACTCTAGCATTTCTCTGTTCACTCTATCATAAGCTTTCTCTATATCCTGAAAACCTAGGTACAATTCATCCCCATTCTTCTTTTTCTACTCAATCACTTCATTCACCACAAATATAATGTCCTCAGCTCTCCTTTCCACACGAAAACCACTCTGTTCTTCACCAGCACTCCAGCTCTCTCAATCCATTTACACAGTCTCTCATTCAACACTGCACTGAAAACTCTACCTATTGTATTCACTAATGCAATGGGGAGTTTTTGGAACTCAACCGCTAGATGTCGTTGGTGCTCATCTAACTGTAGGAAAGAGAGCTAGAATATTGTTGTAGTAAATCCCAGGTGCGTAAAGATGCATAGAACATTGATCATCATGATACTATTGAAATGATGTATCGACTTTTCAATGTTCGGTATGGTTAATATTGACAGAATGTGGTCAAATATTTTTTTTTTTTTTGAGATTATCGAGTAAACTGCTAGCATTATCTTAAATAAAGCATATTATTAGTATAAAAGCTATTGATTTGGACGATGAAAAAAAAAATAAAATAAACAATCACACTGTACTATATAGCATGACACAACCTACTCACTAACATCGTGATATATGGCTCTAGTTTTTTTTTTTTTTTTTTTTGTGGGTATTTTAGCATTCCTCTCACGAAGCGAGCGACAAGGCAAAGTAATTGAGAAGCAAAACAAACATCTCTCAGGCGATCCTGCTGCTGCTGTAGTGTCCAGCTGCCGTAATCCATTGCTTAGGGCGTAGTGGAGATGGGCACCGCACCAACATTCAGCTTCTTGTCCAACAACGTGTTTCTTAAGTTCAACCAGCGCGGCCGAGTCAGGTGTTTGTTTTGGTTAGAGATACAGCATTACTATCGCCAGGACACTCGAGGTGCCAGTTCTTTTTATTAAAATTGCCGTTTCCATAAACTAGGAAGGAGATCTATGTACTTTGGACTTTTGGTTGTCACAGACATGTTGCCTTTATGTTTACTGTCGTCTAGATTAAGACGTTTCCAATCAAGAGTGTATTCATTTGGAAATCTTAAGATGACCAAATAGATCTAAATGCCGATTCACTAGAAAATCAACTTAGGTAAATGAAAAGAGTTTGAGTTTACTTGTGTTACTACTTAGAAGGGATTACGTAGAAAAATATATTATATAAGCCCATTGCATCTTCATGTAAACAGAATAACAGTGTAGGTATATCTGATATTGCTTGTATGTGAGAGAAGAGTGTGTGTCTGTGCTGCCACCTGCTGACAACCACTCGTTATGAAAACTCCCCATTGTTACCTTCAGGCTGCCATCGCATACGCATTACCTTCATTCCCTATTACGTTACAGATATGACACCTGAATACTACTGATGCCGTCGCCACCACCACCACCAGCACCACACCAGTCCATTAATAATTAAAACAAATATTTCCTGTTCATGTATTTTGTCTACGTAATGAAACAGCGGAGGGAAGCATCACGTAGACAGACAGACACAGATTGCTCTCTCCACCAGTCCTCCATCAACAGACTGACTGACTGATTGAAAGACGGACCGACAGTCACAGATTACTCTCTCCACCAGTCCTCCATCAACAGACTGACTGACTGATTGAAAGACGGACAGACAGACACAGATTACTCTCTCACCAGTCCTCCATCAACAGACTGACTGACTGATTGAAAGACAGACAGACACAGATTGGTCTCTCAACCAGTCCTCCATCAACAGACTTACTGACTGACTGACTGAGTGATGGAAAGCCGGACAAACACAGATTGCTCTCTCCACCAGTCCCCCATCAACTGATTGACTGACAGAAAGACGGACAGACAGACAGGTGGTGTACTAGTATTTATCTGTTCAGCTTCTCAACTTACTTAACTGCAACCTCAATCATATAACTTTCATCATCAGAGTCAGGAAAGTTGAAATACTGATTCTACAGTTTGAAGTTGTGCAGTCGCAAGAATTTGAATTGAAAAAGGGAACGCCTGCTTATTTAGAGATACAGTTCCAGACCAGAGGTTGTTATTGTTACTGTTATTATTATTATTATTATTATTATTATTATTATTATTATTATTATTATTGTTGTTATTATTATTATTATTATTGTTATTATTATTATTGTTATTATTATTATTATTACTATTATTATTATTATTATTATTATTATTATTATTATTATTATTATTGTTATTATTTTCATTATTATTATTATTATTATTATTATTATTATTATTATTATTATTATTATTATTATTATTATTATTGTTGTTGTTGTTGTTTTTGTTGTTGTTGTTGTTATTCGCAGAGAGAAACATTCTGTGCCTTTGAAGTCAGTTGCATCTTTCAGCTACACCAGAATTATGTTATTCTTTATTTTTTCAAGTCAATAGCATCTTTCTTACAGCTAGAAAAAAATAAATAAATAAATCCTTACAAAGTCAACATAGCTACAAAATAATTTATCCATATAAAGAGAAGCATTATTTCTTACATTTTAAGCCAACACATCTCTCTCTCTCTTACAGCTACAACAGACTTTACTCTTGCTATGAAGGACTTCCATACAAAGTTCACCAGGAGAAGGACCCTTCGGGCCATCAGCGAAAAGCAGCGAGTGACCCTGGACGTCATACAGAGGTGGGAGGTGCAGCACATTGAAATACAAGACACAACTCCTGTCACTGGTGTGCTCTACCTGGATGGGATGACATCGCCTGTCATTGATATTGCTGACCCTGCACAGGTGTGTGTGTGTGAGAGAGAGAGAGAGAGAGAGAGAGAGAGAGAGAGAGAGAGAGAGAGAGAGAGAGAGAGAGAGAGAGAGAGAGAGAGAGAGAGAGAGAGAGAGACCACACAATTCAAACTGCATTTTCTCTGGTTAATTTTTTTTATGGTGTACAGAATTAGATGATGAAAGAGATGAAGAGTTGGGTGTTATAACTTTAATTACTATTACTACTACTACTATTACTTCTACTACTACTACTACTACTACTACTACTACTACTATTACTACTACTACTACTACTACTACCACCACCACCACCACTACCAACATCACCACTACCACAACTACTATTACTACTACTACTACTATTACTACTACTACTACTAGTACTACTACTACTACTACTACTACTTCTACTACTACTTAATGATATGTATATAAGTGTGTGGTGCTTTGTCTGGACCAGCTCCTGTGGGACTGGCAGCCTGGCATATAGATAGACGGATTATTATTGCAGCACTACTCCTACCATCACCACCTGCTATTACTAAAAGTCTTAGGATATCAGACACTCAAGTAAACCTAACCTTCAACTTTATTCCCTTTCACTCACAACACTGCAAAGAAAACCACTCTTGGAAACACCAGCTCCACGTCCATCACAGGGAAAAGTACAACACCACCACCTCTTCCTACACAGGTTCGAGAGCAGCTGCTGGACATGACGGAGAAGAAATCCCACGTGTACCTCGGTGGGATCCAGACCATGCACTACAGAACATTCGAAGACTAGATGGGACTTCTAGGAATGCTGGGCACTGTAGTAGGGGATGTGAAACCCTTCTGTGGGAGGTAGGAGGGATGTGTGACAGTGTTTGGGAGGCAGGAGGGATGTGTGACAGTGTTTGTTTGGGAGGCAGGAGGGATGTGTGACAGTGTTTGGGAGGCAGGAGGGATGTGTGACAGTGTTTGGGAGGCAGGAGGGATGTGTGACAGTGTTTGTTTGGGAGGCAGGAGGGATGTGTGACAGTGTTTGGGAGGCAGGAGGGATGTGTGACAGTGTTTGGGAGGCAGGAGGGATGTGTGACAGTGTTTGGGAGGCAGGAGGGATGTGTGACAGTGTTTGGGAGGCAGGAGGGATGTGTGACAGTGTTTGGGAGGCAGGAGGGATGTGTGACAGTGTTTGGGAGGCAGGAGGGATGTGTGACAATGTTTAGAATGTGCAGGCTGGGTGTTGAAAGCTATGGGTTAGAGAATTTGACCTCTACTGAAGTGTAAGGGTGTTGGAACTTGTTAGGGAAAGGATGGGAAGAGAATAAGAGAATAAGAGCAGGCAAGGATGGAGTGATGGAGTCTGTGACGGAAGGGATAAGAGGTGAATGAGAGAATTTGAACAAGTAAGGATGGAAACAAATGAAGGATGGAGTGATGGAGTGTGTGAGGGAGAGGATAGGAAGGGAATAAGAAGACTTAAACATGCAAGGATGGAAATAAATGAAGGATGGAGTATGTGAAGGAGACAAGATGAGAGAAAGAAAATTAGAACATTCAAGGTGGAAACAGATAGAGGATGGAGTGATGGAGTGTGTGAGGAAGAGGAAGAGGACAAGGGAAGAATCAGAGGGTTGGAGCATGGATGGAGGAAATACAAGGACAGGAATAAACAGATGGATAAATAAATAGGGAAAGTAAAGGAGGCTTGGAAAATATGAAACTGTTGAGGAAATGTAGAAGAGCTGGAAAGTACTTGATAGAATAATGACATTACAAAAAGTAAATAGTGACGTGACAGATCTAGTGATATAAAAGAAGTTGAAAATGAATGAAAATATTGATGATGCTATTGTTAATGATGTGTTGATTGTAATGCAGCACAATCTGCCACCAGGAAAGCCTTCAGGTTGTTGAGAAATGACCCAAGAATCTTCAGGGAGACTGCATCAAACAGTATTGTCAACGCTAACACCTATAGATATGTGAGTAGTAGTAGTAGTAGTAATAGTAGTAGTAGTAGTAGTAGTAGTAGTAGTAGTAGTAGTAGTAGTAGTAGTAGCAGTAGTAGTAGTAGTAGTAGTAGTAGTAGTAGTAGTAGTAGTAGTAGTGGTAGTAGTAGTAGCTGCTGTTGCTGCTGCTGCTGCTGTTGTTGTTTACTGACAAAAACACACGTAATACAAAAAGTTACAATCTCATTTTTTGTCCAACTTGAATAGAAATAAAAATAGTCTTGTAGATGTGTAATAGGCATAACACACACACACACACACACACACACACACACACACACACACACACACACACACACACACACACACACACACACACACACACACACACACACACACACACACACACACACGGAGCATTCATAGCTTTAAAGATGAATATAAAGAATTAACACTTAAAAAGATGGAACATGTTGTGTGGCTATCTGGGCCAGTACATGCCACTCATTTCTCTCAAAGCTAATTATAATTCACAATTAAATTTTTCGGTGTATTTATTTCATGAAAAAAAAAAAAAAAATGACTTGGCAGCCAACTTTTATTTTTCATTAAATATTCTTAATTTTCACTCTATTTATAAGTTTTTTTTTACCTTACTAATGATTTACAAAAGAATAGGACAAAACACTGCTTTTAAGTTCATAGAAAGTACTCAGCATACTAGAAGTATTAATATAGATTTAGTTTGCCCAACATTCTGAAGTGATTTATCTAGAAAATAATGTTATTAGTTTTGTTTCAAGAACATTTAACACCTTATCTCTGGATACAAAAAAAAAAAAAAAATGAAAGAAGGAAAACTATATAGATATAAATAAGTAAAAAAATCTATTAAATTTACAAAATATATAATATCAATTGTAACTCAGTCTTTTTCTTCATTTATTGCTGTAGATAATGTCACTAATTACTATTACTAATGTGTTATATCTAAATAGAAGTATAATTCTGTAAGTTATTATGCTATTATTATTTTGTTGAAATTATTATTGTTTCCCACAAATGTTCCAGTTATATTACTCATGTATATGTATGTATGTATGTATGTGTGTATGTATGTATGTATGTATGTATTATTATGTATGTATGTATGCCTAAGTGTATATGTAAGTATATGTATGTGACTATGTGTGTGTATATGTATACTTGTGTGTGTGTGTGTGTGTGTGTGTGTGTGTGTGTGTGTGTGTGTGTGTGTGTGTGTGTGAATATGTGTATGTATGTGTACGCATATAATTAACGTTAATTTATATATTTTTTGTGTGTGATGATGTATATCTTTGAAAACGATCATTCACACCAAAGCGTGACTGCTCTCTGTGTGACAATGGCTCAACTCAAGCAAGTCTGCACGAGCTGCGGCTCAACACTTCGCTAGAAAATGCAAATGTTACATTAATTCTTGTATTAATATTATAAAGCAATAAACATTACTTACTTACTTACTTACTTACACACACACACACACACACACACACACACACACACACACACACACACACACACACACACACACACACACACACACACACACACACACACACACACACACACATACACACACACACACACATAAAAATATATATTATTAGGAAATTATTTGGAATCGTTCAGTTGAAGCCCTAAGGAGTAAAAAAAATTGAGGGATTATTTTCTGGAAAGAAAAAAAAATAGGTAGTGTCAGAAAGGAAGATTAAAATATATTAAAAAAAATAGACTAAAATATGTTATTCTTAAGAAAAAAAGACGTACTTACCGATTTTTCTATTTATTTTCATTGGTGTAATAAAAAAATTCCTTAATATTTCCCACCTACTTGAATTATTCTTTATCAAAACTGTGTAACGTAAAATTTTTGTCTTGTTCGCACCGGTGTAATAAACATAAATCGTGACTATTTATTAGGTAGACCATGTAATGAGTGAAGAAATACGCCACGCCGTCAGTAAAAGCACAGGCCACCGTGACGACCTCGCACCAGTCAAGATAAGAAGACTGGGAAGTGGGAAGGCCATGACGCAACACCCTGCTGCCCTTCCACTGCGGTATGCAACAATTCACAACACTAAAACAACGTACGTTCCCCTCATCACCATCTACAGGAAACACAAGGCATAGAAAGGAATACATTTTGATATTTACAAGAAAATAGGTCTCGGAGTGGTTAGTGATTAAAAGATGTGTCAAATAGCAGTGAAAGGGTTACACACACTCAGAAGGCGCAGTCCAGGAAGGTGGAAGGCGAGAAAGTCTGACCACTCCTCCTCCTCCTTAAAAGAACATGAGAACTTAAGAAAATAAGGAAAGTTGTAAGAAGCCATCAGGTCTGCACGTGGCAGTCCCTGTACGAAACACACCTCCCTATTTCCACCTATCGTCCCCATCCAGTCTAACCCTTCAAACTACCGCCTTATTGCTGACAGGCCAGTTCCAGAGTCACCCTTTTTCCTCTTGCTAGCTAACCAACAAAAGTGCTTTAGCCGTCGTCAGGTTCCACAATCAACTTTGCACACTGCTTGTCGTTTGGGGGAGTACCGAAAACAGAACTGGTAAGGCAAAAGGATCAATTCCACAGTCTTTTCGTAAACTATCAACCAAAAACGCTTCCTAAGTTGGTAAGCTCCCGAACAAATAAGAGGAGTGTTTCGTTTGAATAGCTTACGAAGAGACTAAAGCTGACCCGGTATATTCACTCGTAGTCTCGTCTGTCCTCGTCATATATAGAGAGAGTCACGGCATGTCCATTTAAGCAAATCCTGACCCCGCTTCTTGATGGTGATAGTGCACTGAAGAAGTAAGTTGACATACGCAGGGCACAGTAAGCGCGGAGCCAGTGATACAGACAGTTAGGAAAGCAGAATGTCAACGAAAGGATGGTAAAACAAGGCAGTGCTCACAGATTCATTTGAGTTGGAGAGAAGAGAGAAGTGTTGCTCGGGTGACCTGGAATAGACAAAAATGATGATGCGTATAGGATGTTTGGAAGACATTTGTACTGCAGTATTACCGGAAATAGATTATGATGGTGGTGGTGGTGGTGGTGGTGGTGATGAAGAGGAGGAGGAGGTTGTGGTGATTGTGATGAGAAAGATGGAGATTATTATGATGGTGATGATGATGGTGAGGAGGAGATGAGAGAGAGAGGAGGAAGAGGAGGAGGAGAAAGAGGAGGAAGAAGAGGAGGAAGAGGAGGAGATGAACAAATTTCTAATGATGAGGAGGCGGAAGAGGAAGAGAATATGTTGATGATGAAGAGGAGGAAAAGAAGAACGAGGAGAAAGAAGAAGAGGAGGAAGAGGAGGAAAAAAAGAACGAGGAGGAAGAAGAGGAGGAGGAAGAAGAAAAGAAAGATGAGGAGAATGATGATGATTATGATGACAATGACTGCAACACACCGCCACAAATCGCAGTGGTGGTGGTGGCGCTGAGTGTTTACCCACCCAAACAATTAACAAAGACATAAATATAAATAGAAAATAAATAAAAGATAAAGAAAAATCATACGAATAGAAATCATGCTCTCTCTCTCTCTCTCTCTCTCTCTCTCTCTCTCTCTCTCTCTCTCTCTCTCTCTCTCTCTCTCTCTCTCACACACACACACACACACACACACACACACACACACATCTAGGATTAATGTTCCGTGTGGAGTCTGGCAACGTAACGCTTCAATGCATGACTCGAGTCAGCGCGGGTTAGTCTCACGTGACAATAAAGGCCATTGAATATAAGTACGTCCCCTGGAGATTTTATATTACACCTCATCTTTAATTCACGTATCCTCCTACACACTAAAGAATGCTATAGATATTTCCCGCACTGTCAGACCGTGGACATTTGGCTCAGCTGCGTGAACAATACTCCAAACAAGGAACCTTCGAACTGAGACACTGAATCTGTAACTCTCAGCCGCCTTAGTCCTGCTCGCCTCGCCACTGCCGCGTGGTTACGACAAGACAGCGGGCGGCCGCGTACTAGTTTCCTTAGTACTTGTGCTTCCGTGTCAATACCGTGTGCTGTAAACTGCTGAACGAACTGAGATACTCATTCAGTTTTGGTCGCCTCTGCATTATCTCGTGGTGACGTAAAGGTGACGGCCCGTGTGTTAGTTTCCCCGGTAATTGTGCCTCCGTAACATTACTGTGTGCAGTGGTCGTGAGAACTGCGAGGCGGCGGTGCAGACTGTGCCGTGGAGAGCCGCGGAGTGTTGGAATCGCCTCTCAGTCACCTTGAAGGCGTCATATTCCCTCCCTGCTCTTCCCCGTGTCTTCCTGTCTATGTTGGTAATGTACTAGTCACTATTTTGTGTGCATGTGTTTTGTTTATTTATCATTTGTGCATAGAGGAACTGAAAGGTTAGCAGCCTGCAGTGTTTTTGGTCAACCCATATTTTGCGTATTTGTTCAGTCATTACTTGCTTGTTACTTGCGCATAGAGGAAGTAAGGAAGGTAATAAGCTGCAGTGTTTCTGATCACCCTGTGTTCTGCGTATCTGTTCAGTCGTTGTTTATTATTTGTGCATTGAGAAGCTAGTAGCAAACAGGATGCAGCGTCTCCAATCACCACTTGTCAACTCTTCTCTTGGCCTCAACATTTCAATTGGTCTCCTTGTTCATGTTCATTTTAATAGTGTCACTGTTTGGTGCAAGTGTTTAGTTGATGTTGTTGTTGTTGTTGTTGTTGTTGTTGTTGTTGTTGTTATTTTATCTGCGCACAGAGGAACCACTAGGCTACAGCGTCTCAGATTACTCATAATCTTTCCCTTTCTTTCCCTGCCCATCACAATCTTTGCTTATTTCTTAACAATTGAGGTTTTCCATGTTGGTATTATCGTTAGTTCAGTGATGCTACGGATGTTTTCAAGCCACAGCTTTGACGATTTGCTCAGATGAAGTTTGTTTTATTAATCACTGGGCGTTTGAAGTTTTTGGTGTCCTAACAACCACTGGTCTTATATATATATATATATATATATATATATATATATATATATATATATATATATATATATATATATATATATATATATATATATATATATATATATATATATATATATATATATATATATATATATATATATATATAGCTAAATGGTCGTATGTTTTTTTTAATCTGATAGCCTCTTGGAGTTTGCATTATTTTCTTGTGTTCTGGTGTGTGTGTGTGTGTGTGTGTTATTACGTAGGTAAGTAACAAGATGACAAATATCGCTAGATTCCTAACAGGCTCTTAAGACTTTACTTAAAACAAGTGAAGCTACAAAAATTGATCAGACTTAACGTGGCACTCAATGTACAAACGAATGAAGCAAACCTACATATTATTATTTCCACCTATCCCCACTCATGAATATTCCCAATACTGTAAAGTTCCCTATTGACTGTGCACTGCCAACTGGTGAGTGTGTACCATTGAGTGGCGGGGGAAGCAAGGCGAGGGAGGGGCAGAGCTTGGATAGCGTGGGTCAGGCAATGCAGTGAACCCCACAGATCCCACTTCAGCGAGGCAAAGGACGCCTCTCTTGCCTCGCTTGCTGATGGAAGATCCGCTCTCATTCCTATCCTGACTTGAGGGATTATAAAACATAAATGCCCTGCATCAATTCAGCGCTCTCCCAGAGCACACTCAGAGAGAGAGAGAGAGAGAGAGAGAGAGAGAGAGAGAGAATGTTGAACGCTAAACTAAAAATTGAGATGGAAAAAAAGGTGATGAAACGTTGAGAGAGAGAGAGAGAGAGAGAGAGAGAGAGAGAGAGGAGAGAGAGAGAGAGAGAGAGAGAGAGAGAGAGAGAATGTTGAACGCTAAACTAAAAATTGAGATGGAAAAAAAGGTGATGAAACGTTGAGAGAGAGAGAGAGAGAGAGAGAGAGAGAGAGAGAGAGAGAGAGAGAGAGAGAGAGAGAGAGTTTTCTGAATAGAGGAGAGATTTGAAGAATTTGATAAGGTAGACAGAGATGCCGAGAGACAGGGAGAGAAATGGACAAATCAACAAAGAATAATCAGATGTAATTATGCATTAAAAAATAAAAAAATGTCCCTTCACTAAACATCAACCCTAACCTAATTACTCACTCACTCACTCACTCACTCACTCATTCGATCGCTTAACATGGAGAGGGGAACAATCTAACCTAACCACACTTTCGATCACCTAGCACACACACACACACACACACACAGAGCACCAAGCAAAGCGAAGGCAGACGAAGGCAAGCGGAGCCACTTCAATCATTCAGGCTGGAAGAAAACGAGCTCTCGAGTAAATAAATCTAGCGACCCAGCTGAAGCCTGCCTTAACCTAATCTATTCTAATCTAACTTTACATTACTTTACTTTTACCTTACCTTGCCTTGCCTTGCCTTGCCTTTATTAAACCTACCTTACGTAACCTATCCTAACCTAACCTAACCTATCCTATATTATCCTATCCTATTCTATTATATCCAACCCTTACCTGACTGACTTAACATTTCCTAACCTACCCTGACTTGTCCTAAACTAACCTGACCTGACCTGACCTTACCTGATCTGACCTGACCTTACCTGACCTTACCCAACGTAACCTTACCTGGCACCTCTCTCTCTCTCTGTACACGCGTCTTCCTTTCATCTCTAATGCAATCTCTTGTTTCTGGACACAAAAGGAAGCAACTTTTTCAACTTTTATTTCTTCAGTTAGTGGAATTCATTACAACAACTCGATTACTTTTTGTCCCTTTCTGCTTATTAATTTACCTGTGGACTGGTTGAGTGGCTGGCTGGCTGGCTGGCTGACTCACTGATTGACTGACTGACTGCCTGAATGACTGAGTGACTGACTGAATGAATGAATGAATGATTGGCTGACTGATTAACTAATATAAGAGAGAGAGAGAGAGAGAGAGAGAGAGAGAGAGAGAGAGAGAGAGAGAGAGAGAGAGAGAGAGAGAGAGAGAGAGAGAGAGAGAGAGAGTGAAGGGAGGATTTGGAAAGGAATATAAATGTCTGGGGATTAAAAGAGGGAAGTGTAGGAAAGGGAGGAGAGGAGGAGGAGGGAGGGGGAGAGAAAAAAAGGCGTCGTAAGGGAGACATGAATAAATAAGAGGGAAGAGAGGGAGACACGTGGAGGGCATGTGGGGAGTGGAGTGGGAGTGAAGTGGAGTGTGGAGCATCACAGAGATAGTAAAGAATATAATGAAAGGTTAGTACAGATGTGTGTTTGTAATAGAGTGTACGTTTGTGCGTCACTGTGAATCACAGTGAATGTGGAGTCTATCAAGATTTTAAAAATGTGGACTGTAGTACAACAGTAATGGAGTGCAGGAGGCGACGGAAATAATAAAGACTATAGGATTAATGAGAGAGAGAGAGAGAGAGGAGAGAGAGAGAGAGAGAGAGAGAGAGAGAGAGAGAGAGAGAGAGAGAGAGACGAAGGAAGCTTTTTAAAGTCTGAAGAGAACACTTGTAGAAGGGAAGCAGGGGTCGAGGGGAAGACAGAATTATTAGGCGAGACAGCAAACAGTGGCAGCAGGAGAGGAGAATGTGATGGAGAGAAACACGTCACGCGCACGTTCACTCCGCCAACCCCTAACTTGTCAATCAACAGAAGCAAGTTTCGATGTGCACTGTGCATGGCAACGTGGAGGAGAAGAGAACTCCTCTCCTCTCCTCTCCTCTTCTCTTTTCTTCTCTTTTCTTTTCTTTTCTTCTCTTTACTCTTTTCTCTTTACTTTCTTCTTCTCTTTACACTTTTCTTCTCTTTACTCTCCTCTCCTCTCCTCTCCTCTCCTCTCCTCTCTCTCTCTCTCTCTCTCTCTCTCTCTCTCTCTCTCTCTCTCTCTCTCTCTCTCTCTCTCTCTCGCGCGCGCGCGCGCGCGCGCGCGTGCCCTCTCTTTTTCTCCGTCAGTATTTAATCTTTTTTTTTTTATCTTATATATTTTTCCTTCTTTACTTAGGTTCTTTTCCCTATTTCTCTTCAGGCTTTTTTTTTTTACTCTGATATTTTACTTTGCATCACAATCTCAAGTCCCAGTGTGTGAGTCAGTTGCCTTACCAACATGCCGCCTTCTCCTACACAAGCAACATCCAGTACGTGTGTTAGATAACTTACTCTTTCAACAACTTTTCATAGGTACAGTCAGTCATTGTTGATGTTGAGAACACTAGTGAGGACACTGTGACAAACAGGAGGCAGGAGGTGAAGGGAACAAGGCATGAGAAGAAAGACTTTTATTTATGCTCTTCTTCTGTAATCCTCTGAGGAAACCATTAAGAAATTATTAGTCAGGAATAAAGCTGTCATTTCCTGACCTGTGTTGCCTTTACCACTCACATCTTCATCCAGAACACTGTTAAAAATTACTTCCATGGACACAGGAAAGAGAGAAGAGGTAGTTAGTATTGTCATTCCTACGAAATTACTAGTCAGGAATAAAGCTGTCATTTCCTGAGCTGTGTTGCCTTCACCACCTACGTCTCCATTCAGAACACTGTGAAGCATTGCTTCCATGGACACAGGAAATAGAGAATAGGAAGTTAATATTGTCCTTTCTTTGCTACAGAACTTTATTTGTACAATTGCATTAAACCTTTTTATCGCTACAGTCACCTTTCGCTGGCATTCCAAACACTGCTGTTCATGAGGGAAGTTTTCTCATATTAGTGTTCTGTCTGAAAGGTCTACAATTTGACACCGCTTCTTGGGCGAATTTCTTACGTAAATATATGTCTAGTTATTTGTACAGGAGATTCCAATAATGGGGAGAGAGAGAGAGAGAGAGAGAGAGAGAGAGAGAGAGAGAGAGAGAGAGAGAGAGAGAGAGAGAAGGGAATATGTTTCTAAGGAAAGGATCTTTTCAAACCGTGACGAGCGTCTATTGGTTGTGATGGAAGCAATTTATGCCTTTTAGTATGTGATTCTTTGTGTTTTTTTTTCTTTTTCTTTAATTGGTTCGCCTGAGGTACGTTTTTGTATTAGCTGCAGGTGTTTATTTATGTCTTGTTTGTGTTTACAGCTTGTTTTTAAGGGAGACTGATTGGCTGACTGTGATTCTTATGTTTTCTTCCTCATATTCCTGTGTGTGTGTGTGTGTGTGTTAGAGAGAGAGAGAGAGAGAGAGAGAGAGAGAGAGAGAGAGAGAGAGAGAGAGAGAGAGAGAGAGAGAGAGAGAGAGAGAGAGAGAGAGAGAGAGACTGCCTCATACCACACACACACACAGACACACACACACACACACACACACACACACACACACACACACACACACACACACAATAAAAATAATTTATTCATTCTACAGTGAAAAAAATACATGAAACATACATCAGTGTTATTACTACTACTACTTCTACAACTACTACTGCTACTACTACTACTACCACCACCACTACCCACCACTACCACCAATACCCCAGTAACACTTGTAATACAAACCCCAACAAACAACAACTCTCTTCACTACACTACATCAAAAACCCACAACACACAACACACAGTGGAGATAATCAAGTCTCCCAGGGTACAGCTTAGCCAATACTCACCCCTTGAATTTAATCCCTGATGGTCGGAAGCTTCGCCCATCGCCCACGCGCCTCGCCCTTCATAAAACTGGGAATGGTGACAAAAAGACCGATAACTAGAGAGGGCAGGGATTACCGTCATTAATGCTACTGGGCTGGAAACAATAGGGAGGGCGGTATCTTGATTGTTGGCAAGGTGGTTAATTTGATGGAGGAAAGATTGGATTAGGTGGGAGAGAGCAGACAGTGGCCTGTTTGTTTACGAGTAGTCGGGTGAAAGAGACTGGGCTAACTATTGAGTGTGGTTAAGTAGAGTGAACAGAGGAGACTAGCTGGGTGGAGGAGAGTACATTATCCATTGAAGTGGAAGAGAGGAGAAATACTAGGTACCTAATTAAAAAAAAAAAAAATGCCTGTTAAAAAGGTGAGACAAAGGAGACATTACCTCGTTACATGGAACATAAGAGAAAGTAGTTAGTTAGGATAGAAGAAACAGTGAGTGGGTAGTTAGATGGGATACAGGAGGGTGGTCAGTTGATTAGATGGGATAAACGAGAATATGGCTCTTTAATATTTTGGACAGTTCCTTGTGAATTAAGTGGAACGAAAGAAACAATGGCTAGATAATTAATTGGGATAGAGGAGAACGTATTTGGGTAGTTATGTGGAATAAGTTAGACCGTGGTGTGTTGTTAGCAGAAGTGTTACATGAGGAAGAAAGAAAAGAGTGTGAAGAGAAGTTAAAAGTATAAAGGGATAGTGTGGGAAGAAGAAAAGAATAAGTAGGAGAAAGAGAAGGAAAAATATATAAAAAAGTAAAGAAACCTCTAACAATTAGCAGAAATATTATATGAGAAGAGATAAAAACATATGAAGAGAAGCTCACAGAATGGCAGAGTAGCGCATGATGGAGAAAAAAAAAAATATATAATTAGGAAGAGAAGGAAGAGAAGAACAAAAATACATAAAAAGAATAAATAAATAAAACCTCCGGCAAGGCACACTGGATGCAGCTGGACAAATTCACAGAACTGCAACAGAATCCACAGCAACATTACAACCATTATTTACCTTCCCTTTATGCCCCACGTGGGAATGTATTGAAGCTGAGACGATGCATAGGAAAAGGAAAGTAGTATTCCATATGTAGATTGATTCCACAAGTTGTGGTGCGCGAGTGTTCATTCCTGGCTGACCATGAGGCGACCAGCGCTGAGAGAGGAGTCTTTATTGAACCTCCTTGGCGAGAAGCGACCGAGGTACAAAAGAGAGGGCGGTGAAGGACACGTGTTTCTGTACGTTTCCAGCAACACCGTGGAGGTTTAATGATAATGTGATGCATTAAGAGGGTTTAGAATTTGTAGGATGTTGGATTTTACGATGTTTATGTTTGTTTTTATTTTATCATCTGTGTGAAGGTAGTGACACGTGTGCTTGTATGTTAACAGTAATGATGCTTCTGCTTCATTATAAACTGGATGACACACCAGGAGTTAAACTTCATAAGATAGAGGATTTTACTTTTTTTTTATTTATTTATTTATTTATTTATTTTATTTTTTTTATCGTCTGTGTGAAGTAGTGTGACAGTAATACGTGTTGTATGTTAGCAGTGATAAGGCATGTGTTTCATTATAAGCTGGATAACACAAGAGGATTTAAAGTTTATAAGATGTAAAATTTTTGCGTTTTCATTGCCAAGGAATCAAAAAATCATCTGAGTGTATCCAAGGACACGTTGTCTGATACGCTTTCACGAATAACACATCCATTTCCTTACAGTCTGGAGAACATAAATGTTAGTGTTCATAAGAAGTGTTTTTATAATCAAGTAGTTCAAGATTTTTATTTATTTATTTATTTATTTATTTTATTTTATTTTATTTATTTATTTATTTTTTTTTTTTTTGTAAGATGGGCACTGGTGAAGAGCAACAAAGGCAGAAACAAAGGCCCATTCATGTGCCAGTCACTTAAGAAAATTATTGAAAATATAATCCAGAATTGGAGGATGTGTCTTGAAACATATCTCCTCAAAGACATTCATTGATGGGGAGTGTGGCGTGACAGAAGCAGGCAGGCAGCTCCAGAGTGGTTATGTCTTCTCAAAGACATTCATTCATGGGGAGTGTGGCGTGACAGAAGCAGGCAGGCAGCTCCAGAGTGGTTATGTCTCCTCAAAGACATTCATTCATGGGGAGTGTGGCGTGACAGAAGCAGGCAGGGAGCTCCAGAGTGGTTATGTCTTCTCAAAGACATTCATTCATGGGGAGTGTGGCGTGACAGAAGCAGGCAGGCAGCTCCAGAGTGGTTATGTCTCCTCAAAGACATTCATTGATGGGGAGTGTGGCGTGACAGAAGCAGGCAGGCAGCTCCAGAGTGGTTTCAGCCTGGGACACCTTGTTGTGGTACGTTTTCAGGTAACATTGTGATCTGGATGCCACTAAGGGATTTAAAATTTGCGATATATTTTCTTCCATCATGGAGTTATAAATTATATGGAGTTAAACATCCGCTATGATTTACTACATCTTTGTTATATTCTGACTAATTATAAAGGATTTGTTTTACGGATTCCGGCTAAAGGATGTGAGGAAGTTCAGAAATTTATTGTGCAGAAAGGATTAAACGCTTTCTCTCTTCAAATAATGCGAGTGTTGTCACGCGGCATAGAGTTGATGAAGCAGGTGAGGTACAATGCTTGTTAAACTACCACTGGAATCATGAAATCCTTCACAAGAGGAATAAGACAGTAATTAGGCTGTTAGTGCTGAGGCATTAGGGGGCTTCAGCTAAAGGTGGTGTATAGCTAAAGGTGGTGGTCAAGAAAATTAGAATCATGAAAAGAGTTCCAGAGTTTGCCACTGAAAGAGGTGAAATAGTGGACATTTTTTTAAATTCTTGCGTTAGTGAGTTGAACAGTCAATTAATAAGAATAAAATTAAAGTTATTAGGTATGTGAAAACACGATATCTCTTGCATTAATAAAGCGGACATTATAGGATCAAGATAAAAAGATGAAAATCGTTGAGAGATGGAAATTCAACATCAGACAGAGAATTCTTAAGTTTGCCATTGAAAGGTGAAAGAGTAAATATACCGGTGAACTCTTGCGCTAGTAAGGTGCACAGAATATAGGTAGAAATAAGCAGAAAATCATAGGGCTGTGGGAATACAGTATCAAGCAGAATTCCTGAGTGTGCTAGTGAAAGATGTGAGAGTCAAGATACTGCTTAACTCTTGCATTAGTAAGATGGACAGAATAAGAATAAATACAAAGCCGGAGGGACGTGGAAATAAGATGCCAAAGAGAACTCCTGAGTGTGCCAGTGACAGTGAATACATTGTTCAACTCCTGCATTAGTAAGGTGGACAAAATAACAACAGACATAAACTCTTAGTAATATGCAAGTAAGATATCAGAGAGGGAATTCCCCAAGTTTATCAGTGAAAGAAGCCGCTCATGTTAACACACCAATCATTGCTTTCTGAAGAGGAATAACTACCACAAGGAAATAATAGTGTTGCAACCCTCACTGACGAGAGCTTAAGCCGTTTTTTTCAAATATAAAGGTCAGTTTGTGAGTGTAAAGCACACCTCAGGCGGCTCTCTCTTAACTGATGGGGCGAAGAAGATTACTGACTCACAGATGTACAACAATGTGCTCTCAACTTGACACTAAAGGAAGAGTTTACCGCTTCTAAAAAAATTGTGCTGGAATCGGATAGACGTGCATCATACATTATTATAATACGTAGAATATAGAGGCTGATTGCTAGATACATAGGCAGATCGACAGACAGATAGATACATACATACATACATATAAAAATAGATAGAGAGATATATAGATAGTTTAAAAGATTTCCTACACTACACAGTCACACAAGAGACACACTGCACACTACACTACACACGAGAGAGAGAGAGAGAGAGAGAGAGAGAGAGAGAGAGAGAGAGAGAGAGAGAGAGAGAGGGGAGTTAGGAAGTAGGCTATTTCTCAATCTGTAAGATAAATAAATGTTGAAGAATTACATTTACTTTTGTGAACTTTCTCTCTCTCTCTCTCTCTCTCTCTCTCTCTCTCTCTCTCTCTCTCTCTCTCTCTTCTCCCACTTTATAATATCTTCCCCTTATTCGTTATTCATGTTATCTCCTTTTTTTTTTCCTTTCTTCAACATTTATCGTATCCTTTTCCTTTTTATCAATTATCCCTCATTGTTTCCCTTCATCACTTTTTCTCCCAATCCTTCCTTTATTATTTTCCCCCCTCCCTCCCTCCCTCCCTCCCTCCCTCCTTTCTTTTTTCTTCCTTTCTTTTCTTACTTGCTTATTTTCATTCCCTCTCCATTATTTTAATATTATTTTTCCTCCTCCTCCTCTTCCTGCTCCTCCTCCTCCTCCTCCTCCTCCTCCTCTTCCGCCTCCTCCTCTCCCCCTTCAAACATGACATCAATACTGTATTTTCTTTCCAACGAGATCAGCTTTTTTTTTTTTTTCCGCTAAGAGTAATTTCTCCATTTTCTATGAAGACCGACTAGGGGTAACGTTTTCTTTCTTCACGAGAGAGAGAGAGAGAGAGAGAGAGAGAGAGAGAGAGAGAGAGAGAGAGAGAGAGAGAGAGAGAGAGAGAGAGAGAGAGAGAGGGAGAGGCATAGGATTAGAATTATCTTTCGCTAATCTCTCTCTCTCTCTCTCTCTCTCTCTCTCTCTCTCTCTCTCTCTCTCTCTCTCTCTCTCTCTCTCTCTCTCTCTCTCTCTCTCTCTGTGTGTGTGTGTGTGTGTGTGTGTGAGAGAGAGAGAGAGAGAGAGAGAGAGAGAGAGAGAGAGAGAGAGAGAGAGAGAGAGAGAGAGAGAGAGTCTGCTCTGTATGTAATGAAGGCTAAGTGATGAAAAAGGTCAGTGAGGTGAGAGTGCTGCTCAGGTAAACAGTCATTAACTTAATTAACTTTGCTGCAGCGTAAATGAAGTGAAAATGTTACTTACCTGGTTAATAATTGCGTATTTTTGTGGCTTGCTTTGATATTTTGACGTATACATAATAAGGTGGAGGGGCACGTGAAATTAGAAAAGAAAATATAATAATTGCTCCGCCTAAAACTTGTTAAGCTTTCTATTGTTCATTTGATTTTTTATTTTATGCCAGAGGTTTATTTTCACTTTGCTAATTTTACGTGTAGATAAGAAGGTTAAGGAGTACAAGGAGCAGGAAATAATGTGATAATTTTACGTCTAGATAAGAAGGTTAAGGAGTACAAGGAGCAGGAAATAATGTGATAATTTTACGTCTAGATAAGAAGGTTAAGGAGTACAAGGAGCAGGAAATAATGTGATAATTTTACGTCTAGATAAGAAGGTTAAGGAGTACAAGGAGCAGGAAATAATGTGATAATTTTACGTGTAGATAAGAAGGTTAAGGAGTACAAGGAGCAGGAAATAATGTGATAATTTTACGTCTAGATAAGAAGGTTAAGCAGTACAAGGAGCAGGAAATAATGTGATAATTTTACGTCTAGATAAGAAGGTTAAGGAGTACAAGGAGCAGGAAATAATGTGATAATTTTACGTCTAGATAAGAAGGTTAAGGAGTACAAGGAGCAGGAAATAATGTAATAATTTTCTCTCCTAAAACTTGAAATGGGATTCTGATTTTCATTATTTTGATATTAATTTATAGTTTTATTTATTTTTCTTTTGCAGTGATCTACTCTTATTTTGTTATTTTAACGTATAGATGATAAGGCTCAGAGATGTACGTGGGAGTGGAAAAGAATATGTAATAGGATTGTGATGTGTATCAGTCTGTTGGTGGTAGTTCACAGTGTTGTTGTGTGTCCAGTGGCGGTTGTTGTTGTTGTTGTTGTTGTTGTTGTTGTGGTGGTGTTAAGAAGCAGTGTTGTGGTACTCAACGCTTTCATTGCTGCTAAAAACATTGTTATTAATTACTTTTACCTTCATATCATGCAGTATTCTTATTACTTTACACAACTATTACATAACCACCATTAATACTACTACTACTACTTCTACTACTACTACTATTACTACTGCTACTTTTATGATAAGCTGTTATTGTAACCACCACCACCACCACCACTACTACTACTACTACTACTACTACTACTACTACTACTACTACTACTACTACTACTGCTACTTTTATGATAAGCTGTTATTGTAACCACCACCAACACTACTACTACTACTACTACTACTACTGCTACTACTACTACTACTGCTACTTTTATGATAAGCTGTTATTGTAACCACCACTACTACTAATACTACTACTACTACTACTACTACTACTACTACTACTTTTACTACTACTACTACTACTACTACTATCACTACTACTATCACTACTACTACCACTACTACTACCACTTACTACTACTTTTATTACTACTACTACTACTACTACTACTACTTTTACTACTATTACTTTTACTACTACTACTACTACTACTACCACCACCACTACTACTGCCATCACCACTCCACCTTATGTAACATTTCACTGATTCTCTCACATTTTCCATTTTTACGATTATTTCAAAACCTTCACAACACAGGATAAGAAAATAACGTGTATGCCCAATAAAATACCTCTTTTCTCAATTTTTAAACATGAATATAGTGTTGCATGTAATCTGAGAAAATTGCTGGACTAGTGAGAGAGAGAGAGAGAGAGAGAGAGAGAGAGAGAGAGAGAGAGAGAGAGAGAGAGAAAAGTAACAAAAGCGAGACGAAAGAATGAAGGAGTGCATGAACTTCAAAATGTTTAGTCTCTCCCTGTCTCTCTGTGAGTCTGAATTGTCATTTTCAAGGAGCCCAGGTGATTTTGTGTCGCCTTGTTTTGTTTTGAAGTGTTTGGCTGTTTTTTTTTTTTTTTTTTTTGTTTGCATGAATTCCTGTATGTGTGTGTTTTGGTGTGATTTTCTGCTTGAAAGATCATTGTTGCATGTGTGTCTGGGAGGGAAGATGTGTGTGTGTGTGTGTGTGTGTGTGTGTGAAATGTTTGGTATTCTCTTCCTTGTTTGCTATTCATAAGTTTGTTCGATAACTATCGTTTTGACATGAAATACCTTTTGCTTGTGTTATCTCGTATACTCACTCCTACATACGCGCGCGCACACACACACACACACACACACACACACACACACACACACACACACACACACACACACACACACACACACACACACACACACACACACAGACATATACACACACACACACACACACAGACATATACACACACACACACACACACACACACACATACAGTTCGGCAGTAGACACCTGCCGAAACGATAATTACTCCCAGTGAGGTCTAAAGCACTGTTCAGGGGGTGCTGTGAACTTATCATTAAACCCAGCTGTGACCTCACTGAACGTTTCCCTTTGTGTCTCACAACACAAGGGGGTAGTCACAGCCTGCCCTCTAAAGACAACTCTCTTCCTCCACACAAAACTACAAGCACCTAATAACACACACACCCTTCACTCAAAAAATTTTAAAATCATGGCGACTCCTACACCAGCCTCGGAGTCCCCATCTGGGGAGGGACCATAAATGTCCCCAGGTCGGACTGCCTTTCCGTCGACGACCCTAAGTGTCTTGACACCCCCTCAACTTTTTCTTCATTAACTTCTGCAACATTCGCGGTCTAAGATCTAATTTTCAATCTGTAGAACACCACCTCTCCTCTTCTAAACCTCATCTTCTTTTCCTCACTGAAACTCAGGTGTCTGAGGCAACTGACAGTAGCCCCTTTTCTGTTCCCTCCTACTTTCTCTATCCTCATTTTCGATCCAAAGCTGGATGCTGCGTTTATGTGCGCAATGACTTAACCTGCTCTCGTGCCCACGCTCTTGAATCTTCCGAGTTTTCCACCATCTGGCTACGACTACAGAGTCATTCTCATACTAAATTTATCTGTGCTGTATACCTCTCTCCTAACTCCTCTGACTATAAGAAATTCTTTGACTACTTAACTTCCAAAGTGGAGCACATTCTGACCCTCTTCCATTTTGCAGAGATCTCCATTCTTGGAGACTTCAATGTTCACCACCAGCTTTGGCTTTCCTCTCCCTTCACTGACCATCCTGGTGAACTAGCCTACAACTTTGCTATCCTCCATGACCTAGAGCAATTGGTGCAACACCCTACTCGTATTCCTGACCGTCTTGGAGATACGCCCAACATTCTTGACCTTTTCCTGACCTCTAATCCTTCTGCTTATGCTGTCACCCTTTCTTCTCCGTTGGGCTCCTCCGATCACAATCTCATATCTTTATCTTGTCCTATCACTCCAATCCCTCCTCAGGATCCCCCTAAGCGAAGGTGCCTCTGGCGTTTTGCCTCTGCTAGTTGGGGGACCTGAGGCGGTATTTTGCTGATTTTCCTTGGAATGACTACTGCTTCCGTGTCAGAGACCCGTCTTTGTGTGCTGAGCGCATAACAGAGGTGATAGTGTCTGGCATGGAGGCGTACATTCCTCACTCTTTTTCTCGTCCTAAACCTTCTAAACCTTGGTTTAACACAGCTTGTTCTCGTGCTATACATGATAGAGAGGTGGCCCACAAAAGGTACTTAAGCCTTCCTTCACCAGAATCTCACGCACTTTATATTTCTGCCCGGAACCATGCCAAGTCTGTTCTCCAACTAGCCAAAAACTCCTTCATTAACAGAAAATGTCAAAACCTTTCAAGATCTAATTCCCCTCGTGATTTCTGGCATCTAGCCAAAAATATCTCCAATAACTTTGCTTCTTCTTCTTTCCCTCCTCTACTTCAACCAGATGGCACCACTGCTATCACATCTATTTCTAAAGCTGAACTCTTTGCTCAAACCTTTGCTAAAAACTCTACCTTGGACGATTCTGGGCTTGTTCCTCCTCTCCTCCACCCTCTGACTACTTCATGCCTCGTATTAAAATTCTTCGTAATGATGTTTTCCATGCCCTCGCTGGCCTAAACCCTCAGAAGGCTTATGGACCTGATGGGGTCCCTCCTATTGTTCTCCGAAACTGTGCCTCCGTGCTTGCACCTTGCCTAGTCAAACTCTTTCAGCTCTGTCTGTCAACATCTACCTTTCCTTCTTGCTGGAAGTTTGCCTACATTCAACCTGTTCCTAAAAGGGTGACCGCTCTAATCCCTCAAACTACCGTCCTATTGCTTTAATTTCCTGCTTATCTAAAGTTTTGAATCTATCTTCAACAGGAAGATTCTTAAACATCTATCACTTCACAACCTTCTATCTGATCGCCAGTATGGGTTCCGTCAAGGCCGCTCTACTGGTGATCTTCTGGCTTTCCTTACTGAGTCTTGGTCATCCTCTTTTAGAGACTTTGGTGAAACTTTTGCTGTTGCCTTGGACATATCAAAAGCTTTTGATAGAGTCTGGCACAAAGCTTTGATCTCCAAACTACCCTCCTACGGTTTCTATCCTTCTCTCTGTAACTTCATCTCAAGTTTCCTTTCTGACCGTTCTATTGCTGCTGTGGTAGACGGTCACTGTTCTTCTCTAAATCTATTAACAGTGGTGTTCCTCAGGTTCTGTCCTGTCACCCACTCTCTTCTTATTATTCATTAATGATCTTCTAAACCAAACTTCTTGTCCTATCCACTCCTATGCTGATGATACCACCCTGCACTTTTCCACGTCTTTTCATAGACGTCCAACCCTTCAGGAGGTAAACATATCACGCAGGGAAGCCACAGAACGCCTGACTTCTGATCTTTCTAAAATTTCTGATTGGGGCAGAGCAAACTTGGTATTGTTCAATGCCTCAAAAACTCAATTCCTCCATCTATCAACTCGACACAATCTTCCAGACAACTATCCCCTCTTCTTCAATGACACTCAACTGTCCCCCTCTTCTACACTGAACATCCTCGGTCTGTCCTTTACTTATAATCTGAACTGGAAACTTCACATCTCATCTCTAGCTAAAACAGCTTCTATGAAGTTAGGTGTTCTGAGACGTCTCCGCCAGTTTTTCTCACCCCCCCAGCTGCTAACTCTGTACAAGGGCCTTATCCGTCCATGTATGGAGTATGCTTCACATGTCTGGGGGGTTCCACTCATACTGCTGTTCTAGACAGGGTGGAATCAAAAGCTTTTCGTCTCATCAACTCCTCTCCTCTAACTGACTGTCTTCAGCCTCTCTCTCACCGCCGCAATGTTGCATCTCTTGCTGTCTTCTACCGCTATTTTCATGCTAACTGCTCTTCTGATCTTGCTAACTGCATGCCTCCCCTCCTTCCGCGGCCTCGCTGCACAAGACTTTCTTCTTTCTCTCACTCCTATTCTGTCCACCTCTCTAACGCAAGAGTTAACCAGTATTCTCAATCATTCATCCCTTTCTCTGGTAAACTCTGGAACTCCTTGCTCTGCTTCTGTATTTCCACCTTCCTATGACTTGAATTCCTTCAAGAGGGAGGTTTCAAGACACTTATCCACCAATTTTTGACCACTGCTTTGACCCTTTTAGGGACTGGCATTTCAGTGGGCATTTTTTTTATTAGATTTTTGTTGCCCTTGGCCAGTGTCCTTCCTACATAAAAAAAAAAAAAAAAAAACACACACATACACACACACACACACAGGCAACTTCAAAATGGTTTATGAAAAGTCGTATTTTTTACTACTACTAATAATAATGTGTGTGTGTGTGTGTGTGTGTGTGTGTGTGTGTGTGTGTGTGTGTGTGTGTGTGTGTGTATGTGTGTGTGCTACTGTCTCTGTCTGTTTGTCAGTCTGTTTTCTCTATCTGTTTATCTATTTCTGTGTGTCTGTCTGTTTCTGCTCTCTCCTTGGACTTTCTACAGTTTCAAGAAGTTGTGTAGTCTTGAGTCTTTGCCAAAAATGAGAGTAAGAGTTTTCTTCTTCCAAGCTGCTCACCTCTTCCTTGGAGAAGGGAAGCAAGATTGGGAGGGAGAATGGAAGGGAAGAAAACTGTTAACCAAGGAAGAAATGTTGATACGAAAGAAATGTAGATACGAAATAGGAAAGTAATTTTAGTGTTTAAAACTAATTTTTACAATGTTTTCTTTTTTTTTTTCTTCTTGTAAAGTGTAGTGTTTCCTTGTAATTATCTTTTTTCTTCGTCGTCATTGTCGTTGTTGTTGCTGTTGTTGTTGCTTTTGTTACTGGTAGTAATGGTAGTATTGTTGATAGTAGTAATAGTAGTAGTAGTAGTAGCAGTGATAGTAGCAGTAATAGTAGTAACAACAACATCAAAAGTAAGGACATGCCAGGCTTTATTCTATTTTATTTGTTTATCTTATATTTCTTTATTTTTCTCACGGGAACGAAGAAACATTAGACAGAGTAACTACAACAACACACACACGACATTTAAAGCTTCGTAACAATATTGGGAACATGGTGAAGGTTACACAACACTGGATAAGAAAATAACGTGTATGCCCAACAAAATACTCTTTGTAAGCCCACGTTCCTTACATCACTTGCTCTCGTTTGTCACACTCTTTGTAAATCATTTCCCACATCCATACAGGGGTCGATGATCCTGGCAACTCTTATTCACCAAGTCCAGTCGCACACCTCACCTTTCCTTCTCTCAGTACACATCATGGCTAACGTTGCGTCACGGGAAATATTCTAAGCGGATAGACACATAAGCTACAAAAAAAAAAAAAAAAAAAAACGTTTATCTGGTTATCTGAGTTGAAAAAAATATAACATAGATATTTTTGTTATGTCAGTAAGAAGGTTTTACTTTTTGCGTAGCTTTTTTTTGTGTTAAATCTCTGTATTCTTATGTAATCGTATCATTTTGATCTCTTAAGCATTATTGTATATTATTGTTACTATTGTTAGATTCTTATCCTAAAAGAGTATTATTATAAGAGTGACTGTCCTTTACATCCTGTGCACTCCAGAAACTCAAATAAATTTCCTTTTAGATTTTTTTTTTTTTTGTAAATAAAAAAAAAACAAGTGAGTGCTGCCGACTGTGAGGTACGACAGTATCTACAAAACCAAAAACAAAGCCACGTTCTCTTTCCTTTTGGTTCATTCTTTGTAGATGGAAACTTGAAAAAAACATCTTTGATATTACTGTTTGATATTATTGTTGTCGTTTCTCTAGATTCTCCTTTGCAGTCAACTTAATAAACCTACTGTACTTTCATCTCTAAGCATTACACTCCCATGCATTCCCCCAGAACACTTACTGCCAACACCACAGCGGCACCAACTTGCTGTAATGAGAGGGAGAGTGGGATGAAGGAGGTAACAAAATAGGTCTGACATGAAATATACTCGTATTTGTAGACTGAAGATAATAGATGAAGGGAGAGAAGGGAGGAAGGAGGAAGGGGAAAAGGAGGAAAGGAGGGAGGAGGAAGGGAGAGAGTGTGAAGGGGAAAGAGGGTAAAGGGAGAAAAGAAGGAAGTGAAGAGAGGAGAGGGTGAAAATGGAAGGAATGATGAAGGGAGGGGGAAGTGAGGAAAGGTGAGAAGAAGGAAGGGGAAAGAAAGGAGGGTTAAGGCAAGAGAGGGTGAGGGGAGGAGTGAGGGAAGGAAAGGGGAAGAAGAGAGTTAGTTCAAGGTCCGTTTCTGGGAAGGTCACGTTCTTGTATATGACCTTTCATTAAGAGGAGGAGGAGGAGGAGGAGGAGGAGGAGGAGGAAACTTAAACTGCATGTGCTTTAATATTTCGCAGTACACACGTCTCGAATTACACACACACACACACACACACACACACACACACACACACACACACACGCACGCACGCAAGCGCGCACACACACACACACACACACACACACACACACACACACACACACACGCACACGCACGCACTCACACACACACACACACACACACACACACACACACACACACACACACACACACACACACACACACACACACACACACACACACACACACACACAGAAATCATTATGCCAGCGCTCAATTACTAAGTCATGAAAAAATCAAAATAATATTCATCAAACAAATTTCAGGAATCAAAGATGAGATGCACATGAAAATATAACTCTCTCTCTCTCTCTCTCTCCTCTCTCTCTATCTCCTCTCTCTCTCTCTCTCTCTCTCTCTCTCTCTCTCTCTCTCTCCTCTCTCTCTCTCTCTCTCTCTCTCTCTCTCTCTCTCTCCTCTCTCTCTCTCTCTCTCTCTCACTGACCCTAGTAACTTTCTAGGTCTTTGGGTCGACACACACACACACACACACACACACACACACACACACACACACACACACACACACACACACACACAAACACACACATTGGTCATCACACAAATATTCGCATTTTTTTCCTCCTCCTCTTGACAATCAATGTTATAATTTGCAGGTGCTATTTTCTGTCCCTCTTACTGACGCTAATAACTTTCTGGGTCCTTGGGTCGAGGCAGACTGACAGTATTCTACTGGAAATTTCAGATTTTTTTTTTTTTTTTTTTTGCTTCCGGCTCTTGACGATTAATGTTTTAATTTATGCAGTTGATTTTTATTTTTCTTCTACTTGTTGAGGTTAAGTGAAGTCAAGTTATCTGAGGAGCAGAAATCTAGTTTTATTTTTGGGTATAATTAAAAAATTGCATTAAATGTTAAATGAATGCTTGTTGTTTAAAATGATACTTATGGCAATGAAAGTGTAAAAAAAAAAAAATTTTTTTTTACCCACTGAATTGTATCTCCTTTAACTCTTTTTTGACAAGTAATGGAATATTTGATGAAGCTTTGAATGGTCTCTGGTGCTGAAAGGGTTTTGTTTAGTACCTTGAGTTTTTAGTACGTCCATCCTCTCGTGGTTTTTGGGAAGGGAAGAAAAAAGGCTTTGTTGTGATGAAGGACGGCGGTTCGTTGTGTTGTGCTGTTTTGTTCGTATCTTTGTTTCCTGTTCGTATTTTGTCTTGTTGTGCATTTCATCTTAGTTTGTGCGGAGTTTTTAGTAAGTGCCTTCACTCCTATATTTTGGAAAGGGAAGGCAGAGGCTTCGTAACACTGACGGGTGAGAATTTGTGGTGGTATGTGTTTTTCTTACTTTTGTTTCGTCTTTTTTTTATCATATCTTTCTCTCCAAATACCTCTTACCACCTTTCCTTGCTTAGAAATATTTTTCATTGTTTTCTAATTTGTTTTGTTTATCATTCACTTTCGACACCTTTCATAACTTCTGCTTGGTAAAAAAAAAAAAAAAAAAAGAAAACGGAGATTTCTATCGTTTTCCAAATAGTGTGTAGTATATCTTATTTTTAATACCTTCCATCTTCTTTGCTGGCGTAGAATTGGATATTTTCTTGGCAAGTCATTTTCGGTACGTCTTGCAGAGGTGTTTCATTGTCTGTTTGCATAAAAACGGATATTTTTTTTTATTCATATTTCTTTTTTATATCTTGCACTCATTTTTTTTCATTTTTCTTTTTTTTGACAAGTAAAGCATTCTCGATACCTTTCATCTACTTTGTTTGCGAAAAGAATATTTTTTTTTTATTATTTTACTATTGTTCTATTACTTTTCAGTATGTGTTGCACTCTTGATCCCTTTCATCACTTTACTTGCCTAAAAACTTACATTTCTTACTATTTTTAATGCATTTTTCGGTGTAGGTGTCTTGCACTCTCGTAATTTCTCATCACATTTACTTACTGAAAATTGGATGTTTCTAACTGTTTTACTGTTTTTTTTTTTTTCTGTACATGTTAGTCTCGATACCTCTCACCACCCTTTGCTTACGTAGAAACGGATCTTTTCATTGCTTTGATTATTTTTTGTGTATTTTCTGTCCTCCATACCTTTCATCACCTGTCTCTACGCAAAAAGATTGAATTCTTTTATAACATTTTTCAATATATCTTGCATTCCAAATAGCATTCAGCATCTTTATTTGCGAAAAAAGAGTTTCTAATATTTGTAGTATTTTACTACATACTATTATATCACTTTTTGGTATACATATCTTGCAGTGTCCATGCCTTTGAGCGTTCACCCTCGTTTGCCTTGTGTCTGTCCACCTTGCGTGTGTAGTATTGACACAGCTGCTGTAGAGGCTCGGGCGGATTGGAGTGCTTAATAGTGATGAATGTAGGTCACAAAATGCAGCGCGTATCTATTTTTGTCTACCTTTGCAATGAGTTAATTCCGGGGCGGTGACTCACTGCGAGGCTGAGTTTGTCCATTTTGTCGGGTTTAGTTCAGCGCGGGTTCATGTTAATTGTGGTGGGTTAAGTTGTTAGGTTCATCATTGTCATCATCAACATCGTCTTCATTATAATTTTTGTTATCATAATTGTTTAAAGCTGGCTGAAGTAAGGTGTAGAAAAGAAGGGATGTCATATAGCAGGACCATTGTCATCCTCGTAGAGAGACGTAGGTTAAGAGGGGACCTGATGGAAGTCTTTAGGTGGTATAAGGGTTATAACAAGGGGGATGTAAGCAAGATTCTTAGGATCAGCAACCAGGATAAAACAAGAAATAACGGGTTCATGCTTGAAAAAATTTAGGTTTAGGAAAGAGATAGAAAGGAATTGGTTCTCAAATAGAGTGGTGGATGAGTGGAACGGACTCAGTAATCATGTTGTTAGTGCTAGGACATTAGGGAGCTTTAAGAGAAGATTAGACGGGTTTATGGATGGGGATGACAGGTGGAAATAGGTAGGTATATTTCATAGAGGGACTGCCACGTGTAAGCCTGGTGGTTTCTTGCAGCTTCCCTTGTTTCTTATGTTCATTATTATCAACATCATCATTATCATTGTTATCATCGTCATCATTATTGTGTAAAGGCAGATGGAGTAAGGTATAGAAGAGATATTATATCATATGCCAGGATTTTCACCGTTATCATTATCATCATCATTATCATCATCATCATCAGCCTCGCCATCATCATCGCTATCATCATCACGATCATCATTCAGTTCCACAGCAAGACAATGATCTTTTCCAAATATTTTCGCTTATCACCGTTATCATCATTATCACAACCACCACCACCACCACCACCACCGTCACAGTCATCACTATCATCATTATCCATGTCCATGTCCACTGTTTTATTGATTTTTCAAAACTAATCTGCACATCGGCACGTCAGATAGATAGATAGATAGATAGATAGATAGATAGATAGATAGATATCCCTCGATTTTTTGTGCATTGATCATTGTAGTACGGCCTTAAGTCTCTCTCTCTCTCTCTCTCTCTCTCTCTCTCTCTCTCTCTCTCTCTCTCTCTCTCTCTCTCTCTCTCTCTCTCTCTCTCTCTCTCTCTCTCTCTCTCTCTCTCTCTCTCTCTCTCTCTCTCTCTCTCTCGTTGCAATTCTTATCTTCCCGTGTCTCATTCGCTTGGAACTTCATAATTTTCTCCTTTTCTTTTCTTGATTTAGTTTTAATATCCTTGAGTTGGTGCAATATTTGTGATGGTGTTCACTGTCACTAAGAAGTAAGGATTTTTGTCAAGGTAGGTGTGTGTGTGTGTGTGTGTGTGTGTGTGTGTGTGTGTGTGTGTGTGTGTCATTATCTTGTACCTGTCTGTCAGTCTGTCTGTCGTGCATTTATCTGTATTTTTGTTTGTGCATCTGTACTTGTCTACCTACATGTGTGTGTGTGTGTGTACACACAGGTGTGTAGAGGCAGGCGGGGAGAACAAACCAACACAGCAGCACAGCACACCACACCTTGCATCCAGGGACTTATGGACCAGAGCGTTGGTGAGGCACCACCTCATCCCAGGTGACCTAACCTGACCTGTCACTGATAAGGAAATGCCATTCGATCTTTTACTTTATTCATGTCATGTCTGGGAGCTCACTTTCCTGTCTTCCTCTTCACTTAATATTTTTTTTTTTTTCTTGGAAGGGGATTGTGTTCATATTCTTTTTATTCATATTTTTTTTTTCAGTGACGTTGGCAATGTACATATCCTTTGACTTTGTTCTCAGGGTAAGGTATATAACAAATATTAAAAGAAAAAAAGCTCATGATCTTTGTTCTTGAGTGGTATGTTTTCTCAGCAGCATTGTTCTCGAAGGTCACGGATGCTTAATAGTCTTGTCATGAGTGTGTTTGTTCTTGGTGATGCAGAATCCTTGGCTCTTAATATCTTTCTCATTCTCACTGAAAGCAATACAAAACACAATACTTCAAGGTCTGTCCTCCTAAATGTTCTGTCACTGAGAGTATTTCCAAAGGCCACAGGGGTCATTTGTCGTGTTCTTTTGAGTGTTGTTGTTGTTATTGATAATTCTGAACCTCTGTGTCTATTTTTATTCACGGAGGAAGAAATACAGTATATATATATATATATATATATATATATATATATATATATATATATATATATATATATATATATATATATATATATATATATATATATATATATATATATATATATATATATATACGAGTATATATATATATACATATATATGTATGTATCAAGGTCTGTTCCTAAATGCGTTCTGTTCTCATATATTTAAATTTGAAAGGCCACGGATTTTTATTCCTGTTCTTATGAATGTTTTTGCTATAAATGTATAATCATTGTTAGACTACCGCCAGAATCATGAAGTTGCCATTGCTAAGACACGAATGTCTGTCACCGAAAACTGGGAGACAAAAAGAAATAAAATAAGTGACTGAAATTTTCCATTTGCTTTGGAACATGATTTTTGAAAGTTATAAAGGAAAAGACAACATTTTTTTTTTCATTAAATGATACTGGTGACGTTTTCTTAAGCTTGAAAAAAAAAAACATGTAAATAAAAAAAAATAAATAAAATTCTCAAGAAAACAACATCTCACTCATCCATTAAACATCAGACTTAGGAAATGAAATTCGGTTCCTTTATCACTTCGCCACAAAGGATAACTTTTTTTTCTCTCTTTCTTTGGTCCTCGATGCAAGGACGCTTCATATTTACTCAGGACAACAATCGGCATTTTCACCCGTGTATGTGATTTCAATAGGAACCCAGATTTTTTTATAAAGAAAACCCGGAATGGAAACTGTGTAGGTCGGCCACAAGCCTTAACAAACACATTTATATGATTTGTTTCCTTTTTCTGAGCTCCATAAAAGGAATTTGTCCGTACCATTGTTCTTGTGGTGTTTTGTGACGAAATGAAGCTGCCTAGATATAAACAAATCTTTTTTTTGTGTGTGTGTTTTTTTTATGTTTTCCTGTGTTTTCTTCTATGCGCCAGAGAGACACAAGTCTAAAATAAATCCAGGGAAAAAAAATATCAGTTATTTTTCCCTCCTCTAAAAGACAAGAAAGAAAAATAGTGAAGACGAGCAAGGAATACCAAAGAAAGCAACATAACCTAAGTTAATAACGGAACAGATCATACAATAACATACGTGGAAAGAGTGTGTGGTACATGAATGGAATACACTCAGGTAATCAGACTGTTACTGCAGAGTCATTAGGGAACTTTAAAAGAAGATTAGAAACATTTAACGATGGACGTGATAGGCGGAAAGTAAGTGTGCATCATGGAGGGACTACCACGTGGAGATCTGACGGGACCTTACAGCTTTCCTATTTTCTTATATATATATATATATATATATATATATATATATATATATATATATATATATATATATATATATATATATATATATATATATATATATATATATATATATATATATATATATATATATATATATATATATATATATATATATATATATATATTTTATCGGGTGAGAAACTATCTGGGGAAAGTCGTAGGTATGGATGGAATGTTCTCCGCAAATATACACTAGAAGGTGTGTGTTAGGAGAAGCCTTCGCCTGCTTTAATATGCAAGGCTTGAGGGGAGACTGTGTTCTGCTGGAATTGTATGTACTCTTGTCAAATTATTCCTCGATATCTTTTTTTTTTTTTTTTTTCTGGCACTTAGGAGCGGCTTGTTGAGTGGGCCATTCTCTCTCTCTCTCTCTCTCTCTCTCTCTCTCTCTCTCTCTCTCTCTCTCTCTCTCTCTCTCTCTCTCTCTCTCTCTCTCTCTCTCTCTCTCTCTCTCTCCTTCCTGTCAATGTGTGTGTGTGTGTGTGTGTGTGTGTCTAGTTGTGTGCCGTCTACCTGTCAGTCTACTAGTCCCTTTACCTGTCAGTCCCTGTTCCCCTTGCTGTCACTCTGTCACTTTCGAGTAGGGCTATCAGACGCATGGTTGTGTATACATCTTACTGTGTGTTCAGAAGTGGATGAGTACTGGAGGAAATTAGGGTAGAGAAAAGGTAGAAAGTAAAGAAGGTATGAAAGAGAAGTGGGGGAGGTAGGGAGGAAAAAGAAAATACGTAAAAGAAAAGGTATGGAAGAGAAGTAGTGGAGGGATGCAGGAAAATGAAAATGTGGAAAAGAAAGAAGGTATGGATGGGAAGTGGAGAAGGAACAGAGGAAAGAAAAATGGGGAAAGAAAGGTATGGAAGAGAAGTGGAGGAATCTGTGACCAATTACATTATAGAAAATTAAAATCAAAGCTGAACATGAAACACACACACACACACACACACACACACACACACACACACACACACACACACACACACACACACACACACACACACACACACACACGTCATAAACATCAGTTAGTGTACCTTGTAATGTAATCACCTTGTTGTTGCATCAAGGCGGACGGTGACAAGACTTAACTGAATCTCTGTAGCGTTGTGTTTTATTAATATTGTTTGTTCACTGCTGTCTTGTAGGAAAAAATGTGCAATTCTCCTTGTTTTCTGTTTCTAGATCTTTTGTGTCCCTTTTTTTATTTTTCCTTCTGCATTTTCTTTACCTCCTTTTCTCATTCTCTACGTTCTCTTTAGCTTCGTTTTGCTTTCCCTGCATTCTCTTTACCCGTTTCTCTTATTTCTCTGCTTTCTCCTTATCTACCTTCTTTTATGTCTCCTTTTCATGCCTTTTTTTTTTTTTACCTTTATTTCTCTTTCTGTGCATTGTCTTTGTATCTGTTTCCCTTTCTCTTCCTTGTATTTGCTTCTTTGCCTCTGTTTCTTCTTTGCATTTCTTTACACATGATAATATTGATTTGTTTTCATTTATTTTGCTCTCATTAGCCCCGGTCACTTTAAAAATGTTACAATTTTTTTTTCAATTTTTGTTAAGTATCTCGACAAAATTTCACGGTAAATAATTTCACTAATGTCCCCCCCAAAAAAAAAGTTTTAATAATGTAAATTATATTATTAATATTAGTAGCAGTAATAATAATAGTACACGTAG